>NW_021320015.1:116053-124084 GCF_001605985.2 Dendrobium catenatum | reverse complement strand
AAAAAAATTAATTAAAGCCAGATGGCATGACTTGGACATATAAAGAATTGTTACCATTTTTCAAGCTTTTTAATTGATTTTCTATATGAATTATTACTATATATATAATTTATAAAATTTAGAGAAAATTTTGCTTTGTCATTTATTAAATAAAAAGAACCGAAAATGCATGCAATAATTCATATTTCATTACTAATGATTTATACTTAAATTTATTTTGAAATAGGAGCAAGTACAAGATATCCAACACTGGCGCCATAGCTGTCTTGATGGTTTTCATGTCCGTTTCATTCTTTCTTCTCCTCAGCTCTCGCAATGCCTGCCTCTTCGTGAGCACAGCCATCATCGGCCTCGGCTCCGGCGCCATATCCTCCATTGCTGTCTCAGTTTCCTCCGAGCTCTTCGGCCAAGAAAACTTCAGCGTGAACCATAACATTGTTATTTCAAATATTCCAATTGGTTCTTTCCTGTTTGGCTCCATTGCTGCTCTCATCTACGATAAGGGAGGGGTTGAGGGAGGTAGAGGAGATAGATTGTGCTTTGGAATGGAGTGTTATAGCAAAACATTTATCATTTGGGGGTGTATTTGTTCTTTTGGGACGATACTAAGTTTTGTTTTGTATTCTCGAACAAGAAATAGCTTTGTAAGTCGCCGTAGATAGTTAATTTCTGTAATTCGTCGTTTAACCATTTTTTTTTTTGTTATACCGGTAAGAGTTTGGCTTACATCCACACATTCTGATATTAATTAATATTAGATGTAGTAATTACTTCGTAAAACTATGAGGCAATGATGCATAAATATAAATATGGGGACATAGATATATGGGCGGATCCCCACTCATGCAAGGGGCGAATTATTACGTCCGGTCACCACCGGACGTTCGGATATCCAATTCAGACGTGCCACGTCACCCAAATACATTGGACCCGGTGTATTTGGGTGATGTGACGTATCTGGATTGGTGTCGGGACGAATATGGAAATCGGACGTAATAATTTGCCCATGTGAGAGCGGGCATTTGCCCTAATATGCCCCCAAAAAAAATTGTATAAGAGGGGTAATTTTGAAATTATGCTCCCCACCCCACGAAATTTTTTTTTTGCCCTATCATATATGACCATCTAGCATTGTTTGCCCATCTATACGAAGTTCTGAATATTTCATCTTCGCAAATAAACGATAAAAATTTCCTCTTATAAAATTGATAGCATTAAGTTGGTTAATTTTTTTAATTATTTTATTATTATTACTATTTCATGTTATTATTATTATTTTATTATTATTTTCATCTAATTAATGGAGATTGGTTTAATTTGATGGACATTGCATTCTCTGATGAGGAAAAAAATGAGAAACATGCAATAATGTATTTTTCCTCTTTTCCACATATATATTTTTAAATTTGTACGCAGGAGGTGTATAAGAAGAAATTTTTTGAAATGTTGTATGTTCCTTATACACAACCTGTGTATTATATATAAAACGTTTAGATACACAGTGCTCAAGAATTTTTGTGGTGTGTTTCCTTTTTTCAATATTTTTTTTTGTTGTACACGAAGTGTGTATAGTAGAATTTTTGTTTGGAATTTCGTATGCTCCTTATACACACATTATGTATTGCATGTTAAACATTTAGATACGCTGTGTTCAATAATTTTTTTTTATGTTATCCACTTTTCAATGCTTTATGCATGTACACAGGGTGTGTATAAAAATATATTTTTTGGAATGTGGTATGCTTCTTATACACATCTTGTGTATTGCATGTTAACTGCATACATACGCTATGCTTAAGGATTTATATGATGTTTTTCCTCTTTTCAATATTTGCTGATCATGAAAAGCCACTAATATGATTTAATATCATGCCACTATATGGCTCAGATGTCAAGTCTTTCTTTTTCAAACTTGTGAACATGCGGCCTGCATATATATCTTTCCCATAGGTGCATTGAATATTACCCTCTTTTGCATCAAAATGAACAATCCATCGGATCGACTAGTTCTTATTCTCTTTAAAACAGGAAAGCATTGAGCACATTGTATGATTGTATCTCCCTTAACAAATATTGAAAATGTGAAAAAAAACACCATAGAAACCCTTGAGCACATTTTATCTACACATTTAATATGCAATACATTGGATGTGTATAAGGAGCATATGACATTCTAAAAAAAAGTTTCCTCATACATACCCTATGTCCAATAGAAAAAAAATATTAAAAATAGGAAACACACCATAGAAATCCTTGAGCACATTGTATCTAAATGTTTCACAAGCAATACACAGACTGTGTGTAAGGAACATATCAAAAATCAAATGAATTTTCTTTATACACACGGCGTGTATAAATGTAAAAAGCATTGATAAGAGAAAACACGGCACAAAAACTCTTAAGCACAGTGTATCTAAATGTTTCACATTCAATACACAGGGTGTGTATAAGGAATAGAAAACATTTGAAAAACACTTCCTTTATACACATCCTATGTAGAAATTAAAAAAAAAAATTTTGAAAGGAGAAAAAAATACCTAATTAGTATGCCACAACATTTGTACAATTCCTAAACTTTCAAAATTATCAATTTATATAAAGTTTTACATAGTTGTCGTACAAAAGCATGCCTCTTCGCGACATCTGACATATAAATAATTGAATAATACACTCACCATTTCCAACCGAATGGTATTCGCCAGTTTGCAATAGCTGCGAGCGTCCAACCGAACGGCAAATTGAACGTTATTTTTGCAATTTGAATAATGTGATGTTAATATTTGCATCGCACTGAAAAAAAATGCATTTCTATTTGAAGTTCGAGAGATGGCTTGCGGCAATTGCAAACAGCTAGACTACCAGTGAATACCGTTATGTTCGTTTGGAGATGCCCATAAACTCTAAAAAAAAAAAAAAAGACAAACCCCAAACAGAGCATGTGAACGGGACAGCTATGACTTTTTTAAAAAATTTCACCTTTGGACACCATTGGGTCATTGGGCTGGTAAGAAAATTAAATTATATATATACAATTATTTTTATTTAATTGAAATTCGGATGCAGGGCCATATTTGAAATTCGCACAAAATAATTTTTTCCAGCGAAAGTGCCTCTGTCAACGGGCAAATTATTGATCGGGTCACCGGACGGGGAGATAAGTTCGGATATTAATAAAATATTATTTTAAATTAAGCGTGTCAAAAGCGTACGAAAAGCGCAGGTAAAGCACAGGCAAAGCGTAGTCAAAGTGCAAGTCAAAAGCGCAAGTAAAGCGCAGTCAAAAGCGTAGTCAAAAGTGTAGGTGACGTGGTAAGTTTTTAAGGGAAATGTCCGAACCTATTCTCCGCGTCCGGTGACCGGATGCAATAATTTGCCCTGTCAACGTCGCTGTGTTGACTGTAAGATTTCTTCACACTTTTCCATATTTGCTATGTTTTAAGATATCAAAGTTCAGAAGTCTAGTTCTTATGTATTTATCACTTCCACAATCTAACAACATTAACTGGGGAATACGGAAAATGCTATCTGTTATACATTGAATGAAACAATGTTGATAATGAACTTCACATTTAGGAAGGTGAAAATATCATGAAGGAATATTTTTTGTTATATATATTCATGAAGGATTGGTAAAACAAATTTAAATTAGTAACGGAAACCAAAATGCTAAGTAAAATTGAAAAATTCTTTCACTTGGTTCAACCAGCAGGTTGACAATCCAATACATATCAAGTTGGATAGGCATTGGTTAATCATGCCTGGATTACTGCTTTTCCTTCTTCTTACTGCTCCATCCAAAGCCCGTCCACCTCTGATCATTGCCCCATTGTTTTACACTCAGGTGCTGCTCTCAACTCATCTCACAGATTTCTTTTCAAAAATTTTTGGACCAATTTTGATAGGTACTGGACTCTTGTGCTGGAAGTTTTTTCTTCCCCGTTATCTGGGAATCCTCTTTCTCCCTGTGCAATTCTCTCGAAAAGCTTAATGCTAACATCAAACGGGAAACTTGGTCTAATTCATATCTCATCAATAATCATCTGGATGAATTACTCAATCTTCAATCTATCTGTTTGGAAAAGGTGCAAGCAAATCCCACTGATCTTCTTCTTAACTCATCCCACAAAGATATCAATCACAGAATTTCTGCTCTCTCTTCTATGAGAGCTTCTTGGTTGATCCAAAGGGCCAAAGTGAAATGGCTTAAACAAGGTGAGGAAGATCTTAAATTCCTATTTGCTAAAATCAAAAGCAGGCAAGGGAGCAACAAGCTGGCAGTGAATTTATTTGCTGCTTGTCCTGGTAGAGGCAATAGGGAAGCGATCAATTGTATCATTCAACACTTCAATGGGTTCTACAATCCACCCCCTCCATCTAATCTGGATGTGAATTTATTCCCCACTGGCAACACTCTCCCGGATTTCTACTGTGATGTCTTATCATCTAATGTTACAGATAGGGAAATAAAAAACTCTATTTTTTGGGGTCTTCCAACTCCTTCCCTGATCCTGATGGTTTTAATTACCACTTTTATAAATCGAGTTGGCATCTCATTGGACCTTTAGTTTGCAAAGCTGTTCGATCTTTTTTTGGTAAAGGTTACATCCCGGGTGGTGTTAAGGCAACGGAGCACAACATATCTATTAGGATTTATTCCATATTTTATTAGATTGATTCTTGTTTTGTTTTCTTTAGTTTCTTTTGTAGTGTGTGGCATATTCTATAGCCACATTATTTCTTTACATAAGCCCTTAGGCATGTATTAGAGGACAAGCCATTAAAGAAAGCAATTCTCTGTTCTGCTTTTACATTTCATAGTTTTTCCTTTCAGCAATAAGCCGTAAAAAGCTTCTGTCAAAAGCTCTGGTAAGCAAGCTTTTCTCAGATTTCACATTTTGGTATCAGAGCCACCTTCCATTTCTTGCATTGGGTTCCGATCTACTTTTTCCCCAACTCCATTTTTTTCTTCTTCTTCATTCGCACGGCACTCCTCACCGGAGAACCACATGGACGGAAGGAGTTCTTGGAGCCAAGAAGATCATATCTGGTGAAGCAAGAAGCTCTGGAAGTGCAACAGTTTGTGTAGAGGTGAGATAGCCGGAGGCTGGAGGTTGGCGAGATCAGGACATGCGCAAAGGTAATCGTGCTGGGCTGTGTGGGTCGGAGGAGCTCACGGACAGCAAGTGCACGGGAGGTTGCACACGGAGGCCGGCCGGAGACGGGCTGGCGGCGAGCGTGGTGCGAGAAGGCGGCGTGAGGCGTGCGAAGGCGCTGGTGGCTGGGCGCGGAGACCGCACGGGAGAAGGCTGCTCGGGGGAGTTCGCCGGAGGAGCTGTGGCTGATTTAACGATTTTTTTTTAACCGTTAAGCCGCACAGCAACTAGCCGAAGGGTTCTGCATGTGTTGAGGAGCAAAGCACAAAGAATTTTCTTTTAAGATCTTGATTTCTTCGTCATGTCGATGCAAAGGCTGGAGATCGATAAGTTCAAGGGAGAGAATAATTTCAGTCTGTGGAGGATCAAGATGAAGGCGCTTTTAGTTCATCAAGGCCTCTCCGATGCATTCTTTGAAGAGAATTTCGCTGCAATCACCGATAGAGCCAAGGCGAGAGAAATCCAATTGAAAGCGCACAGTATCATCCTTCTCTATCGGTGACGAAGTTTTAAGAGAGGTTGCTGAAGAAGACACGTCATTGAAGGTATGGAGGAAGCTAGAATCAATTTATATGAAAAAATCTCTTACAAATCGATTGTTGTTGAAGAAACAACTGTATACGCTCCAAATGGAAGAAAACCAAGAACTTAGAAAGCATTTGGACGATTTCAATAAATTGATTCTTGACCTCAGGAATGTGGATGTGAAAATTGATGAAGAAGATCAAGGGATCATACTCCTTAGCTCTCTATCGAAGACGTATGAAAACATAGTTGACACTATGTTGTATGGGAAGCAAACTTTCACATTAACGGAGGTTAAGTCCGTTTTAATGTCAAAAGATGTTCAAAGGAAAATTGATCAAAAGGAAGACAAAAATGGCAACATTCTGATCGATAGAGGAATATCAGAATCACGTAGGATCAATGCCAACAGAAAGTGCTATCATTGTAATAAAGAAGGGCATATTAAGAGGTTTTGTCCAAATTTGTCTCAAGGGGTTGAACCAGAAATTAGCTTGGCCATAGCCGCAGATTTGGGAGACGGTTGGACATATTCTGATGTTTTGTAAAATCTGGATTAGGGGGTTGATTGTTAGGATTTATTCCAAATTTTATTAGATTGATTTTTGTTTTATTTTTTTTAGTTTCTTTTGTAGTGTGTGGCCTATTCTATAGCCACATTATTTCTTTAAATAAGCCCTTAGGCATGTATTAGAGGACAAGCCATTAAAGAAAGAAATTATCTGTTCTGCTTTTACATTTCATAGTTTTTCCTTTCAGCAAGAAGCCGTAAAAAGCTTCTGTCAAAAGCTCTGGTAAGCAAGCTTTTCTCAGATTTCACAGTATCTAATTGTTTCACAAGCAATACATGTCAAATGAATTTTCTTTATACACACCGCGTGTATAAATGCAAAAAGTATTGATAAGAGAAAACACGGCACAGAAACCCTTGAGCGCAGTGTATTTAAATGTTTCACATTCAATACACAGGGTGTGTATAAGGAATATAAAACATTTAAAAAACATTTCTTTTATACACATCCTATGTACAAATTTAAAAAAAAAAATCTGTAAGAAGGAAAAATACCTAATTAGTATGCCACAACATTTGTACAATTCCTAAACCTTCAAAAATTATCAATGTATATAAAGTTTTACATAGTTGTTGTACAAAAGTCTAGTTCTTATGTATTTATCACTCCCACAATCTAACAACATTAACTGGGGAATACGGAAAATGATCTGTTATACATTGAATGAAACAATCTTGATAATGAACTTCACATTTGGGAAGGTGAAAATATCATGAAGGAGTATTTTTTGTTATATATATTCATGGATTGATAAAACAAATTTAAATTAGTAACGGAAACCAAAATGCTCAGTAAAACTTAAAAATTCTCTTTTTTTAACCTATCATATTCAACCACTAAATTAGATTGAAAGAATTCCATCAGTATTAATTAAAAAATAAATGATGTATTTTGCCTTTGTCACGTAACAAGATTTATCATACAATAATACCAACAATAAGTCTTTATCCCACATACTATATGAATCTTTTTTTCTATTGTATCTTATTAATAGTTAAATTCATCGTAAAATCTAATAAAAATAGTTTTTTTTAGTCTTTTTAGGTCTAGCTCTATCTTTTTTAATATAGGTCATATCTAATACACCTACGCTTCTAATAGAGTCATCGGAAGGCGCGGCTACGCCATCAAGACAACTCTTTCTAATCTTATATACTACGTACTAGAGCAAAATTTGTTATACCTAAAATTAAAATTCCTTCTCTTTTAGTTACTTTTATGTAAACCAAATGATCTTTAACTGAAGTGGTAAAGCCTCAAAAATAGCTTTAGAACAAAATCTATAAACATCTTAATTAATATCTTGGGCATTCAACTTAGATCACCCTTGTTGAGCTCTTATTTGGCATTGGTTACTCACTTGGCCTTCCTGCATTTCTTGTAGGATATTCCACATCCTGGAATGATAATATGTAATGATAGGTCGAGCTGCACACTGTCAGGTCAATTCATCATCAACAACTTTAGAATTTAATTATGTTGATCATATTTTATTTATAATTATTTTTTAAAAATATATGTGATCAGGTCGATGCCGATTTATCGAGAGTTTTACATGAATTTGTGTTTTAGAGTTTTAATAAACACAACAATCTCTCACATTAAACTTTAGATCAGGGTCTCGTCTAGTGAAACAGATTACATTGATGCGTCTGACTTGTTGAGATGGATCTTTTGAGCTTGTTTGCACACAAATCGGACACACTTAGGTGTGTCGGGAAGAGAAAGTATGCTGAAATTTTATTGAGAGAGATGGGGGGGGGGGGGAAAAAAATAAAAAT
>NW_021320015.1:99252-115516 GCF_001605985.2 Dendrobium catenatum | reverse complement strand
GACTTACTACCCAAAACATTTTGGGATTCCATTAACTTCATAGGAACAGTAAGCAAATTCTGAGAATTAACCAACATGCCCTGCACATCCTTATTAGCATTTAGTTCCCCCACCAAAGGAACCACATCATAACCATTACTCTGATTCCGATCAGCGTAAACTCCCTGTTCCAACCCAACACCCTCGGTAGGAACCAACTCTTGCATAACAACATTAGAAACCAACCTCACATTGGTATCCGGCACCAGATTGATACCCTCATTCATAAAATTATTTTTTAATTTATTTACATAGTAAATACATCTAAATAAAATTTTAAAACCAATAATATAAATAAATAAATTTGAATGTTAACCTAATCAATTATGTACAAAAACATATTTATTTATTATTTAATAGTCTTAAAATTTTTTTATTATTATTTAATAAATGACCCACAATAGCACTCATATAATGATAATTCAGACTTCTACATTAAAAAAATGAAATATATTACCGTAGACAGTTGTTTTTTTGGTCAACTGATATGCCTATAACCTAAATGGACAGTTGTAATTATCTTTAAAAAATCATTTATAAATATTTAATAATAAATAAATTAATGAATAAATTATATACTGAATTCATCTAATAAATATAATTTATGTCATAATATTCATGCATCAAATAAAATAATATAATTTTTATTCCATTTTGATATAATTTATATGAATATTTTTGTGTAATTATTTAAATAAAGTTGGTTATACTTATACCCAACAATTTTCGAAATTTTCTAAGATGTTTCCGCGTTGACCCCAACTTAGTAATCGTTAATGGTCCGCACATTATTGCCAGCGAACCAAAGAAAGTGACAAACGGACCAATTAGCCATCCACCGTTCACGCTCCCGAATTACACGAACGCCTTCTTAACCTCCTCTTTCTCCTCCGTTCCTCTTCCCCCATTCGACCTCCCCTCCCGTCTGCTGCAATGCGGGAGGTCCAAATGAACAAATAAAAAAACAAAATTTTGCACAATGCGAATGCGAGAAAGAATAATGGATGCCCGCCTAATGTTCTTGGCAGCTTTGATGTTTTTCATTGCTGCCTCGACGGCGTCTGAGCAAACCCCACCATCCTCCATCTCCCGATTCGCTCCGGCCGACAACTTCCTCATCGACTGTGGCGCCACCGCTCCCATCGCCATGCCTGACGGTCGCTCTTTCAAGACGGACCTCCAATCCTCCCCCTTCCTATCCTCGGCCGATCAACTCATTGCCTCCATCCCCTCCGCCTCCAACATCCCCTCCCCTCTATACCTCTCCGCCCGCATCTTCCGCAACGCCGCCACCTACGTCTTCCAGCTCTCCCGCCCTGGCTGGCATTGGATCCGCCTCCACTTTCTCCCTATTTCCTCCTCCGATTTCGACCTCACCCGCGCCGTTTTCTCCGTCACCGCCAACGACTACGTGCTCCTCCACAGCTTCAACATCGATGAAGCTTCGAAGTGGGTTCTGAAGGAGTTCCTCATCAACGCCACAAAAGATCGTTTATCAATCCATTTCTACCCAATGCGGAACTCCGCTGCCTTCATAAACGCCATCGAGGTCGTCTCTGCCCCCGATCTCCTCTTCACAGACTCCGCTTCGTCACTCTACCCGATCGGTGAGCTCACCGGTCTCTCCGACTACGCGTACCACACAGTATACCGCCTCAACGTCGGTGGCTCCACCCTCACCTCTGCTAATGACACTCTCAACCGCCTATGGTCCCCTGACCGCGATTACCTTTTTTCGAAATCTACAGCAAATGCTATCTCCGTTGAGGCCAAGGTCGTAGAGTACCCTGACGGCGGATCACCGCTCATCGCTCCTCCTGCCGTTTACGCCTCAGCCGTTCACATGGCCGATGCTCGCGTGGGAAGTCCCAACTTCAACGTGACATGGCAGCTCAACGTCGATTCCTCCTTTAGCTACCTCGTTCGCCTCCACTTCTGCGACATAATCAGCAAGTCTCTTAACGATCTTTACTTCAACGTTTACATCAATGGCTTCGCTGCCATCTCTGGCCTCGATCTCTCCACCCTCTCAGGCGGGCAGCTTGCCACCGCTTACTACAAGGACATTGTCATGAACGCCTCTGTCGCCTCCGACCGGATCACAATCCAGATTGGACCTATGGAGGAGGAAACCGGTACCACCGACTCCATTCTGAACGGCATTGAGGTTTTCAAGATGAGCAACTCGGTCGGAAGCCTAGACGGGGAGTTCGGCGTGGACGGCTCCAAGGGTGGCGACGACAGCGGTTTGTCGAATCGGAAGGCTGTTGTGGCGGTGGGATTCGCGATGATGTTCGGAGCCTTCGCCGGGCTTGGCGCTATGGTGGTAAAGTGGTATAAGCGGCCTCAGGACTGGAGGAAGCGCAATAGCTTTTCTTCGTGGTTGATCCCCATTTACGCTGGTCATTCAAGCTTCTTGAGTAGTAAGGGAGGCGGTACAGGCTTTGGCTCCAAGAACGGTTACACCTTTTCATCGAACCTCGGCTTGGGCCGCAACTTCTCGCTTGCTGAGCTTCGAGAGGCAACAAAGAACTGGGCCGCCAACGCCATCATTGGTGTTGGCGGCTTCGGCAACGTATACATAGGAGAGCTTGATAACGGAACAAAGGTCGCAGTCAAGCGAGGAAACTCCCACTCCGATCAGGGTATTACAGAGTTTCATACAGAGATCCAGATGCTTTCCAAGCTCCGCCACCGCCATCTCGTTTCACTCATCGGCTATTGCGATGAGAACTCAGAGATGATTCTTGTATACGAGTACATGGCTAACGGACCCTTCCGTGACCACATCTACGGTAAGAACCTTCAACCGCTGACATGGAAGCAGAGACTTGAGATCTGCATCGGGGCAGCACGAGGCTTACACTACCTCCACACCGGAACCGCACAGGGGATAATCCACCGCGACGTTAAGACAACTAATATCCTCCTTGACGAGAATTTTGTCGCCAAGGTGTCGGATTTCGGGCTGTCAAAAGACGCGCCGGGAAACCAGACCCACGTGAGCACGGCGGTGAAGGGAAGTTTCGGGTACCTTGACCCGGAATATTTTCGCCGGCAACAGCTCACGGAAAAGTCCGACGTGTATTCCTTCGGCGTGGTGTTGCTGGAGACAATATGCGCTCGGCCTGCGTTGGACCCGGCGCTGCCGCGAGAGCAGGTGAACCTTGCGGAATGGGGGATGCAGTGGAAGCGAAAGGGATTGATAGAAAAGATCATTGACCCCCATCTCCTCGGCACCATTAACAATGACTCGCTGAATAAGTACGTCGAGGCGGCTGAGAAATGCTTGGCAGAGCATGGAGTCGACCGTCCGTCCATGGGCGATGTGCTTTGGAACCTGGAGTACGCAATGCAGCTGCAAGAAGCTAATCCGCCGGCGCCGGCCGGTACTTCTGAACCTATTACGTTGAATGTGGAGGAGAAGGTGAAGGGGAATGACGAGGAGGAAGGGAAGAAGAAAAAAAATGAGTTTTCTCCTCCAGTTGAGGTGGTTGTAGCGCCGGCGGTGAGCGATGACTCTAGCACGGCGGTGGCGAATGAGTTATTTGCTCAGCTCGTGGGAATGAAGGGCAGGTGATGGCAGGGGACAAACAATGGTTAAATCAACGGTCGATGTTGGCGGAGCGGCCGATGATGCGGTGGTTTTCTGGTTCTTTCGGCAGCAGGTCGACGTATTATTTTGTGTCGTGCGTTTTGTGTTTTTTAAATTTTAAATTTTTTTTAAGTTGAGCGTTGGGGAAATGGCTATAATCGAAACGGCCGATTATCAGTTATCATCGTAAATAATGATTTTATGAATATATGATATATTCTTTATGTTTTTTAATGTAGTTTAATGAATGAATATATTTTAGATCATTCTTCAAGGAAAGAAACTGTATCAGCTTATTCAGATATATTATTGAAATTTTTTAAATAATAGAATAATTCATTAATATAAAAAATATCATGATAGACTTAAACAATATTATTTTTATTTTTATACTGGTGCAGCATAAATTTTTAGACTATATTTTAGGGTTTTTTTTTTTGTGCTATTTTTCCTAGTTATTTAGAAAGAATTTTTTGCATTAAAATTTATTTTTAAAAACAATAAAAATTATCACGAGGTCTTGGAGAAATATTAAATTTATTTTGATAACTGTGTAATATCAAAATAAATATAATTATGTTTAAGCTCATCATTATATAATATATGTCATGATAATCCAACTTTTTTTCCGTTCGCCATTTGCTATGCTCTCATTGAAAACTATCTAAAAGTTGTACCATTATTCTATATTTGAAAGGCTGTTTGGGTTACTTAGGTTTCGTTTAAGATGACTTTTTTACTATTTTTTAAGGAAGTTTTTAGTGTAAAAATTAATAATAAAACAAAGATTATAAAATATAAAATTATAATTTTTAAATTACATTAAATATAAGTATATCAATGAAAAGAATTATAATAATGATTATTTATATCAACCTCAATTCCATTACATTGAATTGAATATAATTATTACAATAAAATAGTATAACTTGTTAACAAATGACACATTATAAAATAATGTTATAATTATCAATTGGATTGAATTTAATAGAATTGTTATTTGAGCTTCGAACAAACTTTGGGTGTTTAGGTCAATTAAAGAAAAACTCACACACATCACACACGAAAATTTAAATCTAAGAGTTCTTGGTTAGTTGTCACAGCTCCCAACCAATAAATCAAGGTGAGCTGTGTATTATTAATGAGGCTATCAACAAACACCAAGTTATCCACAATAATCAACTTAATATGCAATTTCTTAATTTAATATCCAACTAAAATAAAATTTGATGCAACATCAACAAAAATAGTGACTAAATATCCAAAAATTATCATAATTCAATGTACTAAACATGTTCATCCTATTATCCAATGTGATTTTGCTTGCTCATCTAACTCAATTGGGAAGGTACCTAAAGAATTATTGCCTTCTTGACTCTTTTAGTGAACTACATTATGATATGCATGCTTCATCTTAGTTGGCTTATTTTGAGCATTTTGTTATAAATCATATGTTTTTTTTTCTAATTGTTATATGTATTTATTATTATCGATGTTTTTTGTCTGTGTTACTCTCATCAAATATTTGTAATTTTAGTCATCAATGAAATATATAATATCAGCACAACACAAGCAAATTTGCTAAATGTTGATGATTGGTGGGGGAAAAATGTGTCGCCACGCAAATTTTGATGTTATCCTATTTTGTAATCGAATACTGCATTGAGAATAAAGTACAGTCTTAGGAGACTGACACAATATTCTTCAATGGATTCAATATCAAAATAAGATTTTAGAAAATGATATTTCTATGATCAAACACGATTCAAAGAATAACATATCATCTCGAAAGATGAACATGAAATTTTATAGAATGTGTTTAAAAATAGAAATAATTTTTTTAAAAAATTATCCATTCTTTTATTTAGATATAAGAATGAAAATATTATATCATCTTGAATGACAAATATAATATTCTTCAAGATATCCAAAATCAAGAATGGGTTTTATAAAAATTCATCATTTCTAAAATTGAATATAAGTAGCTGCATATTATATTTAAAATTGGAAATGAAGTTTTAAAGTCATCTACGTTTCCAAAGATTTTTACCTTATTTTATATAAATAAAATAAGATTTATTTTAGTTTGGGTTCTCAAATCCCTATAGATTAATTACATCCTAGGAAGGATACTCCTAAGAAAACTCTCGATTAAAGCTGTGATTTCGTACCCTTTGACTACAAAGTAAAAGACAAGGAACGTAAGTAAGTATTTTCCAAGCTGAAAGCTCAGTGTTGAACATTTATTAGTGAGTCAAAGGAGAAAAAGTAGAATGTGTCGTATCCTGAGAAGCTCATAGGCGACCTCAGTCTATCCTATGTTGGGCTTTATATTTTAAGAGAGAAATTTTATATTTAAATTGACATTTTATTAAAAAAATTGGGACTATATTCCCGGAGGGAGATGACTTAAGATTTTAAAAGGAATCTGCCTTAGAACCTAAATCTAATTTAGGTACTACGAAGTAGTGACCCGAACCTAACTAATGAAGTGCAAATCTGGACTTACCCCGGCCTGGATTGGGGAGCCAGCTAACCACCTAGGCATTTTAAAACCATGTGTCTAATCTCTTTATGAAAGATGGGTAGAGACGTTACTTAAATTTTAAGGAATTGGGGGCCGACAACTAAGACAAATCTTAATTGGCCCTTCAACTTATGTAAGATGAATAATGCCTAGAAATAAAATGCAATTAATATTTTAGACACCTTTTTAATTTGTATATAATGCAATGCATGCTAATTGACTCGGATGCAGAAAATGAATATGAAACTATTTTAAAATTAGGCTTAGAAAATAAGTTTTTCACTAGAGATTACACAACATCCCCTTGACAGAACTGCACCCTTATAGGTCAAGTGGTCTACCAGAACCCGCAGGCGGGGAGGTGCCTAACAAGGAAGAGAAAGTAATAATATGCCTATGCTGACTCTCGACGGTCCGAGCTTACTTCTTAAATCGTTAGAGTTACTATGTGAGCCTAAAAATTTTATTATGATTTCAAGTATAAGAATTTTGTATGTATCCTTACAAAAAAAAAAACACTCCGATCGTATCCAGACTAAAACAAAACACGGCATGCAAGGGCCCTAAAAAAAGCCACTACACAAACAAAATAAACAATCAAATTAAATTATCCAAAAATATAATGTCTAATGTCCAATGTCCATATAATTACACCTAGCATTTGCAGAAAAGTAAAGTGGGCGGGCACCACTGACAACAAACCCGGATTCTAATCCTAAAAATGACGCAAGTGATTTTGAATTGGGATATACTCTTTCTTGTGTCTTCATTTCTTCGTCTTATTTATTCTCTCTTCATTTCGTCTTTTCTTATTCTAAGAGCTCATTGATCCGTCGGGTCTGGATATCCAAATGAAAAAGAAACTCATCCCCAAAGGGTATTTTCTTTTCCCTTTGGATATTACAAATCGTCCTAACCTAGCTTTCTAAATAAAAGGGAACATTCTCCTAAGGGTTGTTCTCTTTTCTTTGGATTCTAGGTTGTTTGTCATATCCCATTTTCTCAAATCACTTTCACAATTCTTTATTTTAATAGATTACATTTACATTTACATTGACATCATAGAAACAAAAAGAAAATCTAGATCACCTACAGAGTTATCCTAAGCAGTTTATAATAAAAAAATCTTTCCAAGCAGTTATATGCATATTCACATTAAATTTCATCAGTCATACTTGGCCTCACTCCTTTTTATTTGGGGGCTAAGCTGTTGAAACACCTGTAGCATTTATATAATTATTAATTAATTAGCCCCCTTTTTACTGTCCTGCACAAGTGTGACCACCTGCAAAAAATCTTGTTAACAACCAGATCGCTCCTAACCTATAGGTAATCTAATCGTCAATCAAATCATATCACAGAGTACAGTAAAAGTAAGTAAACAAACACACCAACAATTTTACAACCAACACGCAATGAAAACTGAGAAAGCTCGTTATACAACAGCAAGAAAATAAACACCGGCCTAACCTAAAGCTAAAGTCGGTTGTCCTAGCAAACAAGTCTAAGTGTATGTAGTAAGCTGTATGGTTTGGATATGTCCTATGTCAATTATTGGTTGAAGTTTTCTATGTAATTGAATTTAGTTTGTTGAAAGGTCAAAGGAAGATTTTATGTTCAAGTTTAAGTTTTAGTGCCTTTATTATTTTTGGAATTCATTTTTAGGTTGAATTTTAATTGTTGAGATTGATTAACAAAATTTGTTCTTTAGTGCACTTTTAATCTTTTATATTATTTAAGTTAATTATTTACTAAATCTTTAATGATTTATTATATTTTAAATGATATATTAATTTTAAAATAATTTATTAAGTTATTAATGATTTATTAAAGTGTTAATATTTTATTGAATTTTTAAAGATTTTATTTAATATTTCGATGATTTATTAATTTTAAATAATTTATTGAATTTTAATTGATTTATTAAAAAGTTAATGATTTACTAAATTTTAAACATTTTATTTAATTTTTAATGATTTATTTGATTATAAGATGATTTAAAATATTAATTAAATCCAATTTTAGATTTATATTCAAACTTAATCTCTTAATGGCTGTGTATTAATTATGATTTAATTATTAAAAGTTGTGTAATTTTTGTATATTTTTATCTGAATTATCATTAGTGTATTTGAAATTTTTGTTTAATTGATTATTTAATTTTGATCATATTTAATTAAGGCTATATTAATAATATACATTAACCCTAAGGGGGATGTCACTAAGTTTTCTATGTTCTGTGTTTCTATCATAAAATGTTCATGCATCATAAGTCTAGGTTTTATAAGACTCGGTCCTTAATTTTTGTCCTTAAATGTCACTAATGTTGTATGTGATAAAAATTTTTGTTATCACTAACTCTTAGGACATTGCGCACATGTAAAAGGGTTCAGGAATATAAAATCAAATAAAAGTAAACCTAATAAAATTGAAGTTATTACAGGGACCTAAAGGAGAAGGGGCACAAACCACACCAAGGGTCCCTAAAGGTTTTCTAAGTTTTAGAATACTTACAGTCACCGGAGGCTACGACCCGATTGTTCCGCCCGTAGCACCTCCATCCGGTTGGATGGAGGAGACTGACGCCTTTAGTCCCTTGTCATTTTGTTTACTCATCCGGTACAATTCCTCGCAGTTCATGCCAATAAAGAAAAGAAAACAGTTATTAGAAGCACATTTAATAATTAATAATGAACTAATTGAAATTTACTAAAAGCAAAAAAGTACCTTTCTTCGGCTTGAACATCGGTTCAATTTCTTGCCTTTTGGAACCTTTACTTTTGAAAGCACAGTGTATATCTTTCCAACATTTACCCCGAGGCACAAGAAAGGGAGAGTAAGAGAGGGAAAGAGAGCTTTGCTTTCTTCACAATTCACCCAAACCAAATATTTTCTAACATAAACACTCTCACTCGTAAAAATCATACATCTTCAATTTTCAAACATGCACTTCCCCGTTTTCAATACACCTCAAGTTCCACTTTTCAACACACATTCTCTTTTCTACACTTACACATATCTCACTTTATGATATCACTCATTTTTACTTTTCAAAAAACACCTCTCTTTAATCACAAATTATTTTCAAAATATTTCATTTTCTCACACAAATACTTTTCAAAACATTTATCTTTCAATGCAAGCGCTTTTCAAAACACTTCCTTTCACCGTCAACACTTTCAATTTTCATAAAACATACACTTTTCCACTCAACATATATATTTTCATTTTCCTTTCCAAAACCTTGATACTTTTCACTTTTCAATATACACTCACTCTCCACTTTTACTTTTCAAACTTTAACACAACTCGTTTCACTTTTCACCTTTCAAAAACCACGAAACTCACTTCAAAATCATACTCATTTTCTTTTCCAAAACATGTATAATCCACCTCTTAGAGCACACATTCATAAAGCATTTTACTTCCCAAAATTTCCCAAAAGACAACCGCTTTACTTTCCAACTTATACATACACAAGCCACTTTTAAAACCCTTCATTTCACTTTCTACAAAATACCTCTTACTTACATAACTTCCACTTTTCCAAACAAGATTCACTAATTGTTCATGACATCCCTTGTTATTCTCAGATCTCCAATAACAAGAAAGACTAGCATGCACTCAAAATCTTCATCTCAATTAAGAATGAAAGAAGAGAAAGATGAAAGTACGAAAAGAGTGAGCAACGTTTCGGTTGCTGCCTTTAGATTTCTTCCAAACTCACAAATTTAATTCAAAATTTATGCACTCAATCTCTTATGGATGAAAAGAAACTTCAAAACAACTTCATCTCAAGAGAATAAAGGATTGATGTCTTCCTTAAGCAAGCAAGAAGAAAAAAGATTTTACCAATTTACAAGAAGAGACCGGCGTAACTAAGGCCTCGATCTAGTGGCTAGGGCCAGCGTCGGACCTCCTTGGGGCTTTGATTTTGAGAGAGATGGGAGAAAAGGAGGAGTTCGGGTCTTGACATCGCGAGGAGTAGAGAGGTGAACGGGAGAGGGATCTCGCCTGGGTCTTGATGTCTGAATCCAAGGGAGATAGGGAGATGTTCACCTGGGCTTCTTACGAGAACTGGAGAGGAGGATCGAGCATGCATTTCGCGAATTGCAAAGGAGATGGGGTCTCGTTCGCGAATCCTGGATGCGCCAACAGAGAGGGCCTTGCGAACTGAGAGGGAGTTCGGTCCTTGGGATTTCGCAAACTGGAAGGAGAGTGCGAGAGCAGTGAGTCAGGAGGGGCGGTTTTCGGAATGAATAGGATAAGTGGGGTTCGGTTCACCCTAACCGCACCATTCTCTCTCCCGATTTTAAAATTAAAGGTTTGGATTAAAACCTGATCCTGATAAGGATCTAAAGGCTGAGATTGAATTTAATTTTTAGAGGAATTTGACAAAATGATTTTGGATACATAGAATTGAATCGAATCTATTTAACTTGATATTGTATTGATTTGCATTGACATGTTTTGATCGACATCGATTTGACATTAATTATTTAGAGATGAGTTAGTTTAATTCAAATCATGTTTAAATTGAGTAATTTCAACAATATTATGTTGATTTGAGCTCAATAATACATCAATTTGATTAATTAAAATTAAACTCAAATTAAAAGATGATTTGGGTTAAATCGAGCTCGTCGCACTCAAAGCGCACCTAAAGCGCACATAAAGCACACCTAAAGGACACAATGGCTATTTAAATCAAACCCGACTAGAGTCAAATTTGATTGATACATCAATTTTGGTTTAAAAGAGTCGATTTGATATGAGTCGAGTTGAGTTTAGTTTGAAGTTGGTTATATTTTGATTTGAGTTGATTGAAAAGGGTCGAGTCAACACTACGTCAGTGGGAGTCCACCTAAGAGAAATCCTATAGGAGTGATGTCTAGATTAGGCTATAAAAACTTAGGTACTAGAGTTAAATCAGGGAAATTGATCTCGAATAATGAGGTCAACCATGATGGCTGAACTAAATCATGTAAAAATAGGCAGCACCTCTACTATACTTCCCATCCATAAAATCGATGATCTGTGAAGCCACTTAAGCTATCGTTCTAACGAAGTTGTTTTCCAGTGGGACCTTTTTCTCATGGCTTTATTTCCGAACAACCCAAAGCAGCTTCTGTTGTTCAAGGAAGTAGAAACAAGGAGCAGAAAGCGAATTTCAATGGAGCCTAAGCTTCAATCAAAAAGGAAACCTTAGAATTTCATATTAAATAAGAATGTCTGCGAAACCAATGCATTATTTTTCAAACAATAGTTTACAAACAAAATTAGCTTTTTTTTTTTTTTTTGGGTTGGCAGTATATATATGATGATAAACCAATACACAATGGAATCTCTAAAACTTTTATTTTTTGCTACAGCATGGAAGGAGTATTCCTGAGCGAAATATGTTCAAAATTCCTCTATCCATATGATCAAATTATCTGTTTAGATTTGTTGCGTCCGGCAGTATTTGCGGTAGTAGAGAAATATAAAGTTTAATATTTTAGCTTTGTATGAAGATCTAGCACACAATCAGATAAAAAGAAAAGGTACAATATTTATAAGAGATACTAATATTTTTATGTGGAAAACCCGTGAAAAGGTGGAAAACCAAAGGGCCTAACACAGTTTGAATGAAACCACTGTTATTTGCAGTTGATTACAATGAGGCCCTTCATTAGGGGGAAGGCCTTGGCTTGATATAATAAATATACATCATACATAGTGTGTTACATGGAGGAAATAGGAAGAATCATTGTTGATATGTTCGTTTGGTGAGAAGGATCGTATTCAGTAGACGACCGAGATCATAAAGACTGTTGTCTGGCGACGATGGTCGAAAGGATTGTAGTTGGTGGACGACAGAGGTCGAAAGGACTGTAGTCAGCTGGCGACGGAGGTCATAAAGATTGCTCTCTGGCGACGAAGGATGGAAGGACTGTAGTCGGCGGGCGACGAAGGTCAGAAGAATCATAGCCGGCGGGCGACGGAGGTCAGAAGGATAGTGGTCAGCGGGCGAAGGAGGTTGAAAGGACCGTTGTACGTCTAGCGACAAAGGTCGGAAGGATCATAATCGGCTGGCGATGGAGGTCGGAAGGATCGTAGTCGGCTGGCGACATTGGTCATAAATATTGTTGACTGGTGAAGGAGATTTGAAGGATCGTTGACGAACGGAAGTCCGGTGTGGGTAGAGATTCGACGACTAGCGAAAGTTCGACGTCTGTTAGAAGTCCAACAAAAGTCTAACGACGGGCAGAAGTCTGACGACGAATGGAAGTCCTATGTCGATTAGAAGTCCGACAAAAGTCCAGTGACTGGCAAAAGTCCAGCATTACTAGGTTGTCGGGTGAAAGTTCGGCTGTGGTCGAGGAGGAGCCAGGTGGCAAGAGAACTAAAGTTTCTATTCTTCCTTCTCTTACTTGCTTCTTTGCTTGGGCCTCCTTCCTACCCTCCTCTGTGAGAAATGAAGGGTCTATTTATAGTTTTCTGAGAGTAGCATGACTAGTAAATAAGAGAAAGATCAAGGGTAAATTGGGAGTGGTTTGAATGGACGGCTGATGTTGAATCCCTTGATCATGGACTGTTTATTGGGCATTTGAATGCTTTAATGATATCATAATTTGACCATATTGGGTAACAGCTGACTTAAATAAATTCCATCTGTCACTTTATTATATCTTGTCCAATCATGTACATACACGTGTTAGGCTTGTTAGTAGAATCTATTTATAGGATGTACTGTTCAATAATAAAGACAAGAAAATACTTTCTTCTTCATCTCCGGCGTCAAGCTCGATCTCCGTTTCTTTATTGGGCTCGTTGGATTCATCTCGTTGAGCCGCTCAATTCGACTATAAGCATGTCACGTTTCGAAACCAATAGGTAATCAAAATTATGGTTTGACCCTTCCAAATATGCTTCGAGTCTTCAATTTGGACCCATTTGGGCTCGGATTGAGTCGAATTTGGTGTCGTTGGGTTCATATTTCTTAGACGTTTAGCTCGACTATAAGTTTACTGAAATCGGAGTTCAGATGGTCTTCGATTTAATTTTTGAAATTTCTAATCTTGATTTTGCTTGGAGATTCGTGCTCGATCGACATAATTTTTTGGCAATATATCAAGATTCGAAATTAGAGCTTCGAAACAAACATTATTTTCAACGACAGTGCTTGCAAACAATAGACATGTTAATAATGTTCTTTATGCTTGTACAAATTTGATGGTGAGAGTTGAGACCGTAAAACATTAAAAAAAAAAATTTCTTATGACCGGACCGGATCTTTTTTCTATAAAAAAATTAAAATCCATAAAAAGGGAAGGGTAGTTTCCATCGTTTTTTTTTTGTAAGGGTAGCTTCCATCATGCCAAGTAAATAACGGTTTGAATTACAGTGGAAACTAAAATCACAATAAGAACGTAGGAAGTACTCCACCACCAAAAGAAACTAAATTACGTGAATGTGACACCCAAATAAGAAAAGAAACCCCAACAAGTTATATGTTTCACTGTATTCACACTTGACTACAATAAACCCATAATATCTGACAGTGATAGTCAAATTTCTTAGTTAGGTAAAATCATAAGATACATGTTTCTGGTTCAAATTTATTAGCCACATTAAGGATTTGATTATTCTGTACTCTTTGAAGCAAAGATGGCCATATTAAAAGAGAATATTTTAGGGTTTCTCATTTCATTTTTTAAAAGGTTTGACCAGGCCTAAATATCTCCCAAAAAAAAAAACATCCAATTTGTCCGGTCTTGTCTTATGAAAAGCTGGTAGTCTTGGCCTTCTACTGAGCTCTCGGGGTTGTTTTTTTCCTCTTGTTTTTGCATTAGCTTTTTGGTTCTTGTAATCGCTCTTTTGTATGGAATGTATTGTTCTTTTTTTGTAAAAAAAAAAGTTCAATTTGTCCAAGCTGTTGGATTTGCTGGTGGTGGTGATGTCACGGACGAATTTTTTGCTGTTATTGTGTTTCATTTCCGACTGCTTTTATTTGTTTTTTTTTTATTACTTTTTATTAGATAAGAATAATTGCTCTTAGGTTTTGTTTCAAAATGCTATATTTTTAATGAGTGTTTGTTCTTTTAAGGATTTGTAACATCTTTTCTTTTATATCAACACATAGGCTCCCTTTAGGTTTTATCCAAAAAAAAAAAAACAATTTATGTGGGCATAAGCCATAAATTTGTTCGAATAAGATATAATTGTAGTACACAACTCTCCTTGGCCTATTAGTTGAGAGCTTAGGCTTCCAACTAAGAGGTCCAAGGTTTGAGTCTGTGTTTGCGTTGTATGTGTGAATTTGTCTTAATTGACCTACCCAAAAAAAATATAACTGTAGTTAATTAATTGTTAGTAAAAGAGACGTTCGTAAAGACAGCTACTAAAGCCTTACACGGTATTCCTTATTTAGAAATTCATGTAAGAAATTCTTTAGTACCGGCAACTTTCATATTGAAACACGTATTTTAAAGTCTCTATTATCGTTATAATTATCTATAAAGGAACACATTTCCTAATATAAATTCAGCAGAAAAATTTTGTTATGTACTAACATTCAATTTCTGCGGCAATAAGCCATCAATTTGTTGGGTTTATTAATTGTTACCAGAAGAGACGTTAATATTCTTTTATTTATTTATTTATTTATTTATTTATATGCCTAACAGCCAATCAAAAAATGAATAAAAAATTCATATATTTATGTGTGGCACAATTAAATATTGTTATTGAGAACAAACTTAATCAGAGACAAAATTGTGAAATTTTGACTGTAACGGAAGCCTCCTCGAGATTGTGTGGTATTATTGTAAATCCTACTTAGATATTAATTATAAGTATATAAAATTTGAATGTTTCATAAATTTTATTGAGAAAATATCACTAGTGTTGCGGGGTAGAATATATGCGGCGATAGAGTTAGAGTCATACATCTTAATGTTGTCACGGATATCCAGCTCACACACAAAAAACACAAAATTTTTTACTTATAAAACCCTCGAAAAGGGAAAAATCACGGGGTCTGAACCAGTTGAAAATGATTCAACTAGAATTCGAATAGATTACAGCGGGCTAACTCGTCCTTTAGGGCGATCAAATTACAAATGTTAACTGTAATGTTTAAATCTAGTGACAAACATGGATGATAGTTCGACGTCACTTGGTGGTCTGACAGAAGTATGGAGTGACTTGGAAATTTAGACGTTAATTAGTAATATGGCAAAATTATGTGGTTACTTGGTGTTATGGCGGAACTCCATGCATCATGTGGTGGTCCGGCAGAACTCCGGGCCTCAGGTGGCGATCTAGCAGAAGTCAAAGCGTCAGGAGGTGGTCTGAAAAAATTTCAGGCCTCAAGTGGTGGTCTGACAAAAGTCCAGGACTCAGGTGGTGGTCCGGCAGAAGTGAGGGCCTTAGGTGGTGATCCGGTGGAACTTAGTGCCTCAGGTGGTTGTTCGGCGGAGCTCAGGGCCTCAAGTGGTGTTATGGCAGAGCTTAGGGCCTCAAGTGATGGTCCAACGAAGCTCAGGGCCTCAGGCGATGGTCCGGTAGAAAAGAGGGCCTCAGGTGGTGGTCTGGCGGAACTATGACGGTAGTTGAGGAGGCAATGGGCAAAAGCGATCTCTGATTTCTCTCTTTTCACCTTAGCCTTAGGGTTCCCTTTTCAAGAGGAAAGGGGGCTCTATTTATAGATTTCTTGGAGTGGCATGGCCTGTAAATAGGTGAGATATCAAGGGCAAATGGAGAGTGATTTAGATGAATGGCCGATGATGAATCCCTTAATAGTGAACCGTTTGATGGACATTTGAATGTCTTAGTGATGTTGGAATTTGGTGATCTTGGGCTCATTGGATTCTTCTTGTCAAGTCGCTCGATTCGACTATAAGCACGTTATGTTTGGAAACTATTTGGTTATCTAAATCGTGGTTCAAACCTTTCAACAACACTTCTGACCCTTGATTTGGACTCATTTGGGCTCGGATTGTAATATCAAAAATCTGCTCCAGGATCGTCCAGGACGATCTGGATCATCCTGGGACGATCAGTTGTAAATCTGCTCCAGAATGTGCCCAGTTTTGCTCCAGGTGATTTTCTGTACACAT
>NW_021320015.1:68943-99132 GCF_001605985.2 Dendrobium catenatum | reverse complement strand
TATCCCTCCCTACATTTGTCTCATGGAGGGGCCTTCAATTAAATTTCCTTTATCCAAGTTTATTTTTTTCCCAACATATTTTCCTTCTCCCCCGCTTGAGAAATTAGGACCCTTTGTATTGGTCATTGATTTAGCTTCCATGTCCCCTCCCTCTTATAAGTAATAAGACCTCACACACATATTTTTTCATAATAATATGGAACCATTGACTCTCTTTTCTTACGAGGGTTGGCCTACTTTGATGTTATCATACTTTGAATAAATTGATAGCTTTCTTTCTTCTTTTTCTTATCGGTAAATTATTTAGTGAAGTCACTCCTTTGTAAGCTATCAAGATTGATTTAAAGGGATGTCGGTCTTCAGATGATTTCTCTAAGAATGTAATGATAATAGAGACACGTAGGCCCTCAAATATCAATATTAACAATAGCAATGTTTTAATATCTCTTTTGAAGAGCAAACATTATACTCACAGGAAATATTTCTTTTACCCAAACTATTATATGTGGATCAAATTAATAAGAGTCATCTCTCTTAATAGAACTTTACTATTGCAACTCAAAGTATTAATATTTTTCTATTTATTTTGGATGTTAAATTTTAGCATTCAATGAAAATAAAATAAGGAAGAGTTATCTATTATAGTGATCGATCCTTAAAAAAAAACTTTTTCTCAAAGTGGGTTTAGGGTTTAGAAGAAAATTCATGTCAAAATGATAGGCTTGACAAGATCTATTGCCCTTTGTATTGAAAATTATAAAAAAAATTTGACTTGGATGAAGATCACTTCTATGATTAAGACAATTACTGAATGTTGGAGGTTTAAATTGATCAGAAGTTTTATTGGTCAATGGTTTATGAAGCTGCTATTCTAAATTTCAGGATTCTTAAAGACTTGTACTCCCCAATATACATGGGCCATTTAAACCAGATACCTAAATGTTTGAAGGCCTACTCTTATCATGGAGACTTTCTACTTGAAATTTACACAAATTTTGAATATGCATTTTTTTTTGGCTAATTTAATATTTGTAGCCATATGCATGCCTTTGCACAAAAAAAAAATTTATTTGTTTGGAATTTTTTTATGAGCTGGAAATTAATTTTGTATCAATAACATTTATTCTTTAAAAAAAATATTAACATGACTGAAGATAAATAATATACTTTCAAGCTGAAACTATCATTTCTCAATTAGGGGTGTAAACTAGTCGAATTAAGTTTTTGATTAGTTGTGCTAAATTTATTTAATTTATATTGAGCTTGAACTTGAACGTCTCAGGCTCTGCTCTAGTAAAAAATTTGAAGCTCAAGCTTGATTCGGTTGCTAGAGTTTAGTGTCATTGTGTTCATATTTTTGAGACGTTCAGTTCGACTATAAGTTTGCTGGAGTCAGAGTTCGGATGATCCCAATTTTAATTTCGAAAGTTTCCATCTTGATTTTGCTTCGAGATTTGTGCCCAATCAAGATATTTTTTTATAGGATTTATCAACTAGGATAAATGAATGCATGTTGTAACAATAACCAACATATTATATACAAGGTGCTGTTGAAACTACTCTCATTCAAACTGTGAATTTTGTGTAGTATAGTCATAAATTAAAATGATGGTTTAGCATGGCATATTAAAAATACTTATGTCGTCATTGGCCCGCCCTAACCCCTCCACATTTGTCTCTCTTGGCACGTGCAATCTTTTGCTATTAGCACCATTAGTTCAAATTTTGAATCCCAATGCCTGGCACTGTCAAGTAGGGGTGTAAGTGAGCCGAGTCGGCTCGTGAGCCGGCTTGAGTGAGACTTATTTATTGTTTCGAGAGCCGAGCTTATCGAGCTCACAAGTCGAGCTCGAGCTTGAGCCGACTCGAATAAATATTAATCTTTTTAAAATAATTTTATTTTATTTATTAAATTTAATTTTTAAAAAAATTTAATAAAAATCACCTAAGTTTTATTTAAATGTTAAACATTTCATATTTTTTTCTAAATTTTTATTAAGTTTTAAAAATCCTAATTCAACAATATTTTCTGGATTAGCTAATGAATTAATTTAAACTAGTTAGTTTAACCTAACAATAATTATGAAAACCATTTATTTAATTTAGTTTATCAATATTTAATTAAAATAAATTTATTTATTTAATTTAATTTGACAATAAATTATTAAAATGGTTAATATATTTAACAATATTTATTTTTAAAATTATTTAACAAAGTTTATTATATTAGCTCATTAATTAATTAAATTAAAAATGAACAATTATAAATATTTATTATAATTACTTTTTCATAGAAAATTTTAAATTCCGTCGGAAATAAATCTGTTGGAAATCCCATCGAAAAATCTATCGTAAATCTACTAGAAATCTGTCTGTAATCCGTTGAAAATATTCTGCCAGAAATACACCATAATTTCTGACGGATTTATTTCCGCCGAAAATTCCATTGGAAATGATCATTTTTCCTAAAGTGACCGATCTCCCTCTATATTTGGGTGGTTGGTTTTGGAAGGATTATATTAAGACAATTATGCTTGATTTGTAGTTATTTATCTCTTTATTAAGACATCTGGTATACATCTATACATAAAAGATAAATTTGTATAATAAAATTAAGTTTTTTCCTTCTCAAATTCTCTTTAAATTTAACATTGATTATAATCCCTCCCTAGGGATGTTAATTTTTGAAACGACCCGAAACACGACCTGAACCCGACCCGGAAAAATCCGGGTTCGGGTCAACCCGAATCGGGTCGGATTCGGGTTAACAAATCAACCCGTTTTAAAAATCGGGTCAGATTCGGGTTGACCCAGCAACCCGAAATTAACCCGAAAGTGACACAAAAACTCATATTTGACCCGAAAACCTGAGATCAACCCGTTTTGACCCGATTTTGACCCGAAAATTGAATATTAACCCGATTTTGACCTGAAAATTAGCAATTTTAGATCAAATTCGGGTCATTCGTGTCGGGTCGGGTTGACTCGGACCCGAATCGGGTCGGGTTCGGGTCAGGATACCTGACCCGTTTTTAAAAATGGATCGGATTCGGGTTGACCCGAATAGTGCCGGGTCAGTTTCGGGTTCGACCCAAACCCGACCCGCTGACCAGAATTGACACCCCTATCCCTCCCTACATTTGTCTCATGGAGGGGCCTTCAATTAAATTTCCTTTATCCAAGTTTATTTTTTTCCCAACATATTTTCCTTCTCCCCCGCTTGAGAAATTAGGACCCTTTGTATTGGTCATTGATTTATAGCTTCCATGTCCCCTCCTCTTATAAGTAATAAGACCTCACACATACATTATTTTCATAATACTATGGAACCGTTGACTCTCTTTTCTTACGAGGATTGGCCTACTTTGATGTTATCATACTCTGAATAAATTGATAGCTTTCTTTCTTCTTTTTCTTATTGGTAAATTATTTAGTGAAGTCACTCTTTTGTAAGCTATCAAATTGATTTAAAGGGAGATGTCGTTCTTCAGATGATTTCTCTAAGAATGTATTGATAATAGATATACGTAGGCCCTCAAAAGCCAATATTAACAATAGCAATATTTTAACATCTCTTTTGTAGAGCAAACATTATACTCACAGGAAATATTTCTTTTACCCAAACTATTATATGTGGATCAAATTAATAAGAGTCATCTCTCTTAATATAACTTTGCTAATGCAAAGTCAAAGTATTAATATTTTTCTATTTACTTTGGACGTTAAATTTTAGCATTCAATGAAAATAAAATAAGGAAGAGTTCTCTATTATAGTGATCGATCCTAAAAAAAAAAACTTTTATTCATGTCAAAATGATAGGCTTGACAAGATCTATTGCCCTTTATTTTGAAAATTATAAAAATTCTGACTTGGATGAAGATCACTTCTATGATTAAGACAATTACTGAATCTTGGAGGTTTTAATTGATCAGAAGTTTTATTGGGTCAATGGTTTATGAAGCTGCTTTTCTAAATTTCAGGATTCTTAAAGACTTGGTACGTACTCCTCCCCAATATAAACCAGGTACCTAAATGTTTGAAGGCCTACTCATATCTTGGTGACTTTCTACTTGAAATTTACACAAATTATGAATATGCATTTTTTTGGGTAATTTAATATTTGTAGCCATATGCTTGCGTTTGCACAAAAAAAAAATTATTTGTTTGGAATTTTTTTATGAGCTGGAAATTAATTTTGTATCAATAACATTTAAACTTTTAAAAATATATTTGAAAAAAAATATTAACTTGAGTGAAGATAAATAATATACTTTCAAGCTGAAACTATCATTTCTCAATTAGGGGTGTAAACTAGTCCAATTAAGTTTTTGATTAGTCGTGCTAAATTTGTTTAATTTATATTGAGCTTGAACTCGAACGTCTCAAGCTCTGCTCTAGTGAAAAATATGAAGCTCAAGCTTGACTCGGTTGCTCGAGTTTGATAACAAATCTCAGGAATGGCTCATTTTGGAGCTCGAATTCATATTTTATGGCAAAATAATTAATTAGGCTAATATAAATGCATGTGTATTAATTAATATTAATCAAGCAAACTTGGCATTCCAACAAACCGAGTTAGGTCAAACTTGAATTCAAGCTCATATAATAATTGAGCTCGAGCTTAAACAAAAAATCAAACTCGTTGCTCAATAAGCTTGACTTGTGAGCTTACTAGTGAGTCAAATTTGAGCCGGCCGGCTCACATGCCCACTTAAATAACTTACACCACTACTATTAAATTTAAGCAGCGTCAGAAATATTGCTCTATTATATTGACAGCTGTATGTAATATTAATAGGGAAAAATTTTTTTATAAGGATACCATGATAAAAAAATTGGTAATTGTTACTCTCAAAGCTTTTAAATCTATATTTGGAAAAGTTAAAAAAGTTAATATTAATTACTTATGCATTATATTAACGCCGAAGATTCAAAGGTTCTTCTTTCAATTAAAAAAAAAAAAAAGATTCAAAGGTTCTTGGACCCCTCAAAATCAAATAGTAATAAAGATATCATAAGCCAAAGTTTTCCAAATCTACCATATCGTAATATCAAAAGCAAAGATATAAAACCTGTAAAGGCACATGGCAATTTTGACAAATCTACCAAAAAAAAAAAAATTAAAACAAAATTAATTTCCAAGTTAAACATCATGATTACAACAATCTTTATGACTTTATAAAACTTTTTCTAGTTCGAGAAAAAAGAACAAAGCTCAGAATAGTCCCAAAAGAGCAAATGCATCCCCAAATGATGAATGTCTTCTGGTAGCAATCACTTCCAATGCAAATCCTATCTCTTCCAGTGCCCACATTTTCTCCCTTATCGTAGATGAGAGCAGCAATGGAGCCAAAAAGGAAAGAACCAACTGGAATATTTGAAATAACAATGTTATGGTTCACACCAAAGTTTTCTTGGCCGAAGAGCTCAGAGGACACTGAGACAGCAATGGAGGTTATAGCACCGGAGCAGCTTCCAATGATAGCTGTGCTCACCAAGAGAGGGACCTTTCTAGAGCTTATGAGAAGAAAGAATGAAATAGACATGAAAATCATCAAGACCGCTATGGTGCCAATCTTTGATATCTTGTACCTGCTCCTGTTTCATTAATTTTTCATGCAAGTGAAAGTTAATTAGAGTTGAGAGTGGGAACATGCAAGTCTTAATTAGTTTTTGTTTTTTGTTGAGAACAATTAACTTACGACTCGGATCTTTGCAACCATGTGAACTTAATAAATGTTTGGCTAGCCGCATTTGCACGTTAGGGGACTCCATCAGGTTGCTATATTAAGTTCTATTAAGCCAATTTTTTTTTTCTCATCATTTGTTATTATGCTATATTGGTGTGATAGTTTATACTGCAATGATCTGTCAACTGATGGAAGAATTATTAGGTGCATATATTAGACAGAGAGAATTATCAGGATTTCTTTTTGTCTATAATAAAAGCATAGTTACTGTAGCAGCTGCGCTTTGACTGCGCTTTTATTGTAGACGGAGAGAAATCACGATGATTCTCTTTGTCAGATGTCCGCACCTGATAATTTGCCCAACTGATGAGTGCCAATTAGCTAAATTGTTCAAAATTTTAAAAATTATTTTTTAAGTTCCAAATTTGAATCTATTCTAGATCAAAATTTATTTTTTTACAGTTTCTATTGCTAAAAACAAGAAACCATTTAATGTACTTAGCAAGAACAATATAATTCATTTAATTTACTTTATAAAAATCTTAAAATTTATTAAAAAAATGTTCAAAATTTTATCAAAATAAGCTACTGACGAACCTGGAGAAGATGGAGAGCGGCGCAGTTGCGAGCCTCCCAAAGAATCCAAAAGACGAATATACTGAAAGCAGTACAATTTCAGATACGCCTCGTGATTGTGAAATCTGCCCCAAATTATTGCCATATACCAATCCCAGAGTCGCTCCGCATAAATACACCATAAAATACAGCCAAAAATTCACCTTCTTAACCAACTCAACCACTCCTTTCACATTTCCCTCCGTCCCAACCACCACCACCGCCTCCTCCTCCTCCTTCTCCTCCTCCGTTCCTCCCTCCACATCCCCCACTTCACCCACCCCCACCTTCAAACTCCCCTCCTGCTTCCCCCTCCTCACCGCCCACTCCCCCACCTTCACCACCGGCACCAAAATCACCGCCGCCACCATCACCACCAAAACCATCTCCGGCATAATCCCTGACGAGCTATGCAACGTCGGTACCGTCGTCTGAATCACCGCATACGCCCCCGTCACTCCCGCTATACCAAACATCATCACTAGCCCCGCCTTCACATCCCTCGGCTTCTCTCTCATCGCCCAAATAGTCGGCATAGTCAATAACGCAATCACCACTGGCGTCACAGCATTGAGCAGCACGTAAATTTTCCCGTCACTCCCACTCGACGCCGCATTATTCTTCCCTACTATAACCTCAGCCAAGGCTAAGTAAATTTTCGCCGTTAAACCAGTGTAGCTGGTCGTAAGCGCGATGACGGTGCCGTGATCCGCCGGTAAAAACTGTCGCATAATTGTTATGTACGCCACAGTGTTAAGCCAGCAAATGCTGTTTCCATTGAGCATGTTGAGAAAGAAGAATTGAGTGTACGAGAGTGATGAAATTATTCTTGACATGAAGAGGAATTGCAAGCCGTAGCCGATTGCGCTGAGAGTGACGCCAATGGCGAGGACGGCGCATAATGGGAGGCGGGAGGCGGCGAGGCCGGCGCACCAGCCGAAGAGCTTGCCGGCGTCGGAGGCAAAGGCGAGGTTATTTAGCTTAACTTGGGTTATGCCAAGTCGAGATTTGAGCGGAGATGAATAGGCTGAGAAGTCTGTGTTGGTGCCGCCGATGGCTTGGAGCCAGATGACTGTGGTTACGGTTAGCCATGGGAGCACAGACATGGAGCTTGTTTGGGACTTCTGATCCACGTCCGTGTATATATTTATAACGCATGATCGAAGTGGGAAAGCAACTATATGGGTGAAGTAGATTTTTTTTTTTTTGGCTTATGATGAGGAAACGTTCTATATTGTACAATTTATGTGTGCATGACAGCATGAGATAGTGTGAAATGCTTCATGAAAGGAGTGCCTTCTACGATACGGGGGAGTATGGCTATTTTTGAATTAATTAAGGATTTTATTAATGAAGTGATAGGTAAGACTAATCTTGATTTCTTACTAATAGTGTGGACTGTTGGGAAATGTATATGGACGAGATTAAATGTCAGATCAGGAGCGAATTGTTATTATTATTATTATTTTTTAATCGTGGCAAGTAAATTAAGTCATAAAGAAAAAATTTCGGTTCAGTTCTTTTTTTGAATTGGACTTGAATTGACTCGAGTAATTTCAAAATTAAATCAAATTATAATATTGAGTTATATAATATGTATTTATATGTATAAAATTAAATATAAAATCAAAGCAGAAGAAAAAATTTCGATGTTCGAACAAATTTAAATAAATTAGTTCAAAATAGGACAAATTTAAGTCATGTATCGATTTCAAATTGGACTATGGGTATTCAACTTGATTTGAAATTGATATTGAATGGATTCAAAATTGAATAATTCGATCTCAAAAATTGATTGTCAAAATAAATTTTTGCAACAAGAAAGAAAATAACTTTTGTTGCAGGTCGGAATATTCGAGGCAATAGAGAGATAAAGAGTTTAACGTCTTAGTTTTGAATGATGATCTAGCACAAATATAGATAAAAGAGAGAGGGGAGGGGGGCAAGAGTCATAAGAGACACCGTAATTTTTATGTGAAAAATCCTAAAAAAGAAAGAAAATCACGAGTTCTTGTTAAGTTGAAATGAATTCACTAGTGTTTATTGTTGATTACAAATGATGCCCTTCCTCGAGAGAAGGTGTTGCCTTAATGAAGAAAATATAAAGTAAATTACAAAGTTGAGATTGGAAGAATCCAATGACATGAGAGTTGTTCTCAAAAGAATTTTAGCTTGTTCATTTGGTCAATAGGATTGTAATCATGTGAAACAGGTTAGTGGGATTGCTGTCAGGAAATAGTGGTAAAAAAGAATAGTGTCGCCGGGCAACAGAGATTAGAAGGACTGAAGTTTAACGACGATGGTTGTATGGATTGTAGTTGGCATGCGAAAGAGGTCGAAAGGACCATAATTAATCAGGTGACAGTGGTCGGAGGCCTATGGTCAGCCGGTGACAAAGGTCAGAATGATCGTAGCCGAGCAACGATAGTTGGAGGGGACTATAGTCAGGCGAAGGTGGTCAGAGAGATCATAATTGGTGGTTAATGAAGGTTGGAAGAACCATATCTAAAAATGATAGTGATCATCAGGACCGTAGTTGACAGGTGAAAGAGGTCAAAAACTATAGTCAGACGATAATGGTCGGAATGATCATAATTGGTAGGTGATGGCGATCGGAAGGACTACGATCTCAAAATAGTGGTTGGCAATGTTATAATTGGTGGGCAATGGAGGTCGGAAGGATCGTAGTCAGGCAAATACAGTCAAAAGGACCATTGCGGCCTGGTGACAGTGGTTGGAGGGAACATATCGGGCGATGGTGATCGATCGGAGCGACAATAGCCTGTGGGTGATGGAGGTCGAAAGGATTGTAGTTGTGCGATAATGGTCAGTCGAACCATAGTCGATGGTTTATAGAGGTTGAAAGGACCATACTTAGCAAGAAACTATATGTAGAAGGATCGTAGTCTGGGGACGAGCGTCGGTTATGGCTTGTTGGGTTGAGCACAGGCTTGACTCGTGCGGGTGCGGGGCAGACAAGGGCATGGGTCATGCGGGACGCATCTGGGGGGCAGGATCTAGGTCAGTTACGAGTCTAAATCCACTACAGCAAAAAACGCAATTACCGTCGGAGCTTCTGGCGAATATATATTTATATACCGGACATGCGACAGAAACATAATGTTTCAATCAAAATTTTAACGTTACCAGCGTATTCTGTTCGCCGATAATTGTGGGTTATTCTGTAGTGATCGGGTTTCTAGGTTGACCTGAACCCAACCAGAAATTTGAAACAAGTCAAAAAATCAAGACCTAAACCTAACTCGTTCTTTGATCGGGTTGAGCCTAACTCAAACAATTAGGGTCGGGTTCTAGTTTGGTTTTCGTATTGTGTCAATTTTTGACACCCTTAGCATGCAACGACAACCTAGCAACGAGGGTTCACCAGCGGTGGTGATAGGATGGTGCGCTCGACGATTCCTCAAACCTTAAACTTTTCTTGAGTCTCTAGCCTGCTCCAAACCTTCTTCCCAAAAGTATCCCCTCATGTGAAAAGATGTTTATTTATAGATTTGGAGAGTGACATGCCCCATAAATATGGAGAACATCTATGGCAAGTTTAGAGTGTTCCATCAGATGGCCCATACTGATTCTCTTGATCATAAAGTATTTATTCAACATTAGGTGCCTTAATGAATGATGTCAAAATTAAGCGATTTTGGGCTCATTGGATCGTCTCGTCAAACCACTCAATTCAACTATAAGCATGCTACATTTGATATCATTTGACTATCCAGTTAATTATTTGAAGCTTCCTAATATGCTTCAAGCCATTGATTTGAACTCATTTGGGCTCGGATTGGACCGATTTTGCTGTCGTTGGGCTCGTCTCGCAGAGAAGTTCAATTTGACGATAAATTTGATGAAATTCGAGTTCGGATGTTCCCAAATTTTATTTTTGAAATTGACATTCAGATATGCTTTGAGATTCATGCATGATCAATGCCATTTTTATGATGTATCAACTTTAAAAAGTTATTTTCTTTCTATCTATTTGTTGCTTTTTTTTTTCGTTTCTATTTGTAAATTAAGTCATGAACTTCGGTAGATGTATTCCCACTTGAAAAACTTCTATTGAGAGTATCTCCATAAAAGCAAAACCAGCTTTTAGGTAAAGATCTTTATACATAAGCATTTATTATTGATTGCTCTATATACCAATATTATGATAATAAAAAGTTAAATTCAATTAAAAATACTCTCAAGGATTTATTTCCATTTTGTTCTAAGATATAAGTTAATTTTGATGCAATAAGAAGTCTTAATAATATTTTTTGAGGACTTCATATAAATTAAGGGAATACAAATGCACTTTACACTATAATTTAGATTTGATTTGACTTTCTTAATACATTTTGAAGCAGCTTTCTAATACAAAATTTTTAATTCAGGAATTTTTTGTATCAAAAAATTGTTTTAAAAAATATTAAGAAAACTATACCAAATGAAACCTTAATATTAGAAATTTGGTTTACATATAACTAGAGAATTTTTATTTTAAATTATTTAACATAATAATAAGATGTATTTTCTATTTAATGAAAGTCTTCACAAACTAATTTATTGGGTTTATTCATTTGCATTACCATTTCTTTTTCAATTTCAAACAAAACTACATTCTTAAAGATTGAGTAATGCTTTTCTCACTGAAGTTTTGGACTCCCCCAATTAATAAATAACTAATAGGAAAATGCAATAATTTACACACCAAAAAATTAATATTAAATCAGCACAAGATTAAAATAAAAACATATATTTGAACGCAATTCATATTTAATTTGTTTATCTTATATGTTAACTTAATATTAATTTATTTAGTTGTATTAAATATTATTAATCAATAGAAAATAGGGGGTAAATTTTTTTTGTTAATTATATATGTTGACTCCTTTTGAAAATATTAAAACGTAAGCCGTATCTTTTTTTTTTTTTTTTTTTTTTAAGTGTAATGAGGGTAGAGAATCGAAAAACAAGGCCCTAAGCACAACTCAGTTGATAAGGAGCGAAATAAACAAGCTGCGGTAAAAAAATATATATGCAATGGTCAAATAGATCAGAAAACAAAAACTGGATCAAACATTTAAGACCAAAAAGAATGAAAAAGGAGCAAAAGTCTCGACTCAGAAGACTCCAAAACATTCCCAAGTTAAGTCATGCATACTCCCATGTAAGAGCGAGTCATCTATGAGGCAAATTATTCTATACGGACATCAAACACCGTCCATAAACCAACTAGAATGTGCCACGTCACCCCAGCACGGTACCGCAGCTCCGTACCGCCCTCAGTACCGCGCTCGGTATCATGTTCAGTACCGCTGACGTGACACATTCTGGTTGGTCTCCGAACAGTGAACTGCGTTCGACATCCGCACAGAATAATTTCTACATCTTCTATAAGGCATATGATAATACGAAAGAAAACATCATGTGGTTGCCAATCAAATGCAAAGACCATCCAGAGAGTCTAGCGAGTTTACATGAGGGAATATGTCTGGCATCATCGTCTAACAAAATAGACCAGCCTGTAAGTTAGACTGAGTCCAAAGCCTACAGAATTCAATCCAAAATCTTATTGTTCACATCATAATTGTTCCAAATTTTAAACTTTAGAAGAATACCTCTCTTGGTTCGGCAATGTAAAGCCAATAGACTATGAACCGAGTGTTCATATCTTCTAGAATTTATTTAACCCAAGAGAAGGTATAAAATGCAACAAATAGATAATCGATATGCATTCTTTATCATATTGGACCTAGACAATTAATATGCTCTAAAACTTGCATAAAATGCGAATGCAGCAAGAAAGTAGAAAAAAACAGAGAGAATAGAGGTTAAGAGGTTGAATGAGAGAGAGAATATTCTGTGCGGACATCCGACACAGCTTATCATCTTGAAGCCAATCAGGTGCAGCCACGTTATCCAGTACCTAGCAATACCGAGCCGCAGTACCGAGTAGAGGTGACATGGCGTATTTTCATTAGTCTCTAAAAGTCGTTCGGCGTCCGCACAGATTAATTCATCTGAATAAGAAGATGCATTCAAAGAAAGAATGTTTAATGCTTTCAGGACTTGCATTGGAAAGGCTACATGCAGGGTTAGTAGGAATATTTCTAAGAATCAGGGCATTTCAAACCACAACTAAAGCAAGCCAAGAATTAATGAAAATCGCAAGGCATGTTTGTTTATGCAAATATGTTTGCTCCGACCAATAGGTGTCATGTTAGCATAAAGGGGCTATAAGAATCTTTAAAAGAAGGTTTAGCTTTACCCATCCACAAACTACAATCTTTCCTAGAAAAGGGAGAATGGGAACCAAGTGGACTAGTTTTCCCAAAAGCAGCTTTGACACCGGACAAAGGGGTCAACAACTCCTCTTCGACAATCTTAGGATACCGAAATAGAAAACAAAGTAAAAACTACTCAAATCTTATTCATCTCAAAAAATCTCCCTTATTATAAGTATTGACTATGTATTTATAGACGAATGTAGCAACATATTATGCTACACCTCTTAGAAGAAAGCTCTAATCCTATACAGACATACTAACAACTAAATGGAATTAAACTAGTCTGAAGTTTAACAAGAGTAATCATCTCAGCTCTGGCGTCAAGCTTAGTGGATACAGGGAAGGTCTAGTTGTGTGAAGTATGCAATAAAAATTTTTCATGGTGCTAAGGAGGTTGTTCAAATGTTCATTGTAATAAAAAAATTCTTCAAGGTTCTTTCCCAGGAACCAACGGATCCCATATGGGGGAAAATTGTTGTCTTGTGTAATAGAGAAAGTGAGGAGATTTAGCATAACAGCAACAATAACCATAAGCCTTCTCCAATAATATGTTTGTTCGGTTTTGCCTTTGAACCAGCTCAAATGGCAATTAAACAACAATCTGGTAGCTTTTCCAGCTCGCAAATTCTTCAAGTTCCATAGATTTGGTCATCTTGTCCAACACGACGAGTAGTTACCCTCTTTGAGGAATATTTACTAGAACATGAAGAAATAACAAAAATATAAAACGATGTAGTCCAAATAGGTGAAAAAAGCCAGAAACCACAACCATACAAGCAGACGAGGGTAATTTGCTAGTTCACCATCAGCTGTTGAATTCACATAAAGAAGATGCATGCATGACAGCAACGCAATATTTTTATAACACATTGTATTGTGAATGGATGGGTTTGTCAAATTATCATTGATAGCGAGAGATGCGAGAATGTGGTGGAAACTTCAAAGGTCCAAAATTTGAAACTAGCGGTGGAAAATCATCCCAATCCCTACAAATTGTTCTGGATTAAAAAAAGAGAATGAAGTAGAGATGTCCAAGCATTGTCTATTTAACTTCTTTATTAGAAACTTTGAAGAAAAAGGTACGGCGGTATTTCATTTCTAATGGTATGTTCGATTTCAGAATTAAAATTTAAAAGTCGTTATTCAAATTTTCTCAAAGAAATTATAATTTCAATTATTTTGCATATTTTTAAAGCAAAAAATAGTATCACGCCGCATAATCTAATTCAAAAGAATTTCAATTTTTCATTTAATTTAATATATCAATCAGAGTTGATTATTCTCATTTAAACAATAACATATAAACGATGGAAAACATAAATGCAATTATGTAATATTTACAACTCGATAAAAGCCCAAAATAATATATGTACAATAATTATGAATACAAAACAAGTGGTCCATCATTGCTAAACCTCATGACTACAAAAGAATAACTAATAAGTGGAAAATGAAAAACTAAGTATGTTGTTCAAAATCTCACTTCACTTGATCTTTCCCCTTACATGAAAATATGTAAACTTCACATAATAAGCATAAAAAGATTCACCTATCAATATACTCATCTATTATCTTATTAGTCATATATGTATCACTATCATCCATATCATATATCATATCAATTCATTCAACTCACTTATTCTTATGCACATTTCAGTTCACATATATTATAATAATAGATATCATGTATGTTTTCCTATACACATCATATATACAATTCATTATAACATGTAAACTTACAATGTAATCCTTATATGTATGTATAATGCCAAGATCCATGTCATTACCAAATGAATAGTACGAATATGCATATCAAATATATATTCATATTTAGATTTAGTACATTATATCCTGATCATTTCACAGTTAATATTTTTCCTTCTTATTTCAAATAAAATAACATACATAAAAACTAACCAGTGAAATTACCACCAATCAAAATGTTTAGAGTAATGATATATATTGCATAAAAAAGTTACATGGTGGGGAAGTTTATTAAATCAGAAGATATTATATTTTTATCATTTTTAGAAGAGAAAAATATACAAATTTCAAAATAATTGAAAACAAATCTATAGTAGTGGACGCTAACTATGATCATACTACTTTTTATAATACAAGCATTAGATGAAAAAGCACCATAGAGATTCCTCTCTCTTTTCTTTCTCCTTCTCTTCTTCCCTTACTCGTCTCCTTCCCTAGTAAGCCAATGAAAATGAGGGAGAGGGATGACTTAGAGCTACTAACATAATATAAAAATATATATAAAAAAATATTTACTATTTAGTGCCTAGCACCACAACGCTCCAACTCGACACCATAGTGCTACATGCTCGTTCTATAATTACTTTATAATAGAAGCATAAATGTCATTGTGCCGAATTTTGGTGCCCAACACTGCACCCCCCAAAGTTGTGGCGTTCTAAGTCACATCGCTACACTTCGAAAATTTCATTGCATTAGTGTAATTGTTTATCAACATTAACTAATTGACTCTAATTGTTAAAATAAAATAATCTTTTTTGAAAAAAAAAAGATGTGGAGTTTTAAATGAATGACAATGTAATTACATATTATTAAATAATAAATTTATTAAATTTATAATTTCAAGTAATGGGTTTTAAATGAATGACAATGTAATTACATATTATTAAATTATAAATTTATTAAATTTCTAATTTCAAGTAATGGGATGAACTCTTATTTCGTTTCTAATAGTTAGAAATTGCAAATTCATAAAATTCTAATTGACTTTCTTTTTTGGCATGAACAAGGAGTTGGTCTCTCACTCTCCTCCTTTTTCCTCTAAAATTTTTGTGTGAGGGTATCCTAACATAATATCTTCAACACTCTTTTTTTTTTGTGGGACATTTAGGTCATCTAAGGCAAACTCACACACACAATGCATACACAGAGACTCGAACCCAAGATCTCTTGGTTGAAAGTCTAAGCTCTCAACCAACAGATTAAGGTTATAAGAACAGAGAATACAAACCATTAATATTTAGTTTACTGCTTTAGAAGATTCATAGGTTTACTTGTAATTAATTCATATTACGTTTCTCTGTGCTCTATATAAACAGAGATACTCTTACTGTACAACATATAACAATGAGATATCAGTTTGTCATTCCGCTGTCTTCTCTATATTCTTCCCTTTAGTTTCTACATGGTATCAACGAAGGCTAAGATCCGACGCCATGACTGATTCAACTTCTTCTCGTCTGCAAGAACGGAGCAACACCACGATGTCCGACGAGGCCACAATCTCAGCGACTCTCAAATTTGTTGTATCCAATCTGCGGAACCTGGTGACTTCGCCCCTCACCCCCGACAACTTTCTCATCTGGAAATCGCAAGTTCTCAAAACACTGTGTGCAAATGGGTTCTTGCAATTTCTTGATCCCAAGAATGATCCTCCGATGCAGTTCTTGCAAAATCAAGACGGCACATCCAAACTAAATCCGCTGTATTCGCAATGGATACTCACGGACCAGAAACTGCCAGCTTCCATTTGTTCTACCATTTCCTCGTCGATCCTTCCGTATGTCATATCTCTTGACTCTACGGCACAAATATGGACGGAGCTGGAAACTCGATTTCAAGCAACAAATCGCTCAAAGGTGATTCAACTAAGAAATGCACTGCATAATGTATCGCTCAAGAACAACTCAATGACGGTATACCTGTTGGAGATCGAAGTTATTGTCGATCAAATATCGGCGGCAGGGTCTACAGTTGACCCCGAAGATATTATTCATCACATCCTAAATGGGTTACCGCCAATGTATCAATCCTTCAAAACCACCATTCGTGCCACGAGCTCACCGCTGACTCTCGATCAGATATACCCTCTGTTACTGAGCGAAGAAATAAACCTTACGGTGGATGCTACTCGGTTTGCCTCACATTCTGATAACACGATGGCTCTATTTAACAACAGAGGAAAAAGCCGTCGTCCAAGAGGCAAGAATTCCTATGTTCCATCGTCGTCCTCAAGAAATCAGCAAAACGATCAAAACAACACCTCGGTTGCCCCAAGAATCGATCGAAACAACCAAATCTACTGCCAAATTTGCTACAAGAAGGGCCACTACGCTCAAACATGCTGGCATCATCTCAATGCTCAGTATGTTCCGCCCAGCAAACAGGGCAATACGGCTCTAGTAGTCAATCCAGATACTCAGGACACAACATGGTTCTTGGACTCGGGAGCATCCTCGCACCTTACCAATTCTATGGACACCATGTCTATAGCCAATCCCTACCATGGAACGGACAACATCACAGTTGGGGATGGCAATTCCGTGCCAATAGCTCATACAGGGTCTGGAATACTACCGACCCCCAGCCGTAAGCTGAATTTGTCTCAAATATTTCATACTCCCTCTCTCAAATTTAACTTACTTTCGATTTCTCAATTAACGCAAGATAACAACATATCTATTACTTTTAATCCTTCCGGTTTTATGTTGAAGGACTTAGCGACACAACAAATTTTGCTTCAAGGACCATGTAAAAATGGTCTCTACAAAGTTCCAATGACGTCTCCAGCAACTCAACATCTGGCGTTTTCGGCTTCAACATCATCTATGCATACTTGGCATCATCGCCTAGGACATCCGCATAAACGGATCTATGATTTCATATCTAGTTGTAATTTGTCTTTGAACATGAATAAGCAATTACATCTCTGTACTTCTTGTATTGCATCTAAAACTCATAAGCTTGTGTTTGAAAACTCGTCACATCGTCAAACACATCCGCTGGCCCTCATTCACTCGGATGTTTGGGGCCCATCACCTACGCTTTCAGTTCAAGGCTTTAAATTTTACGTCATATTTGTAGATGATTTTTCGAGATACACATGGATTTTTCCTATTCGACATAAATCTGATGTTTTTCAAACATTTGTAGATTTCCAAACTCAAATAGAAAGGCTTACTATGAAAAAAATTAAAATTCTGCGCACCGATGGGGGCTCTGAGTATGTCAACTCTATGTTTAAAAACTATCTGACGAAACAAGGAATTGTCCACCAGCTTTCATGCCCGTATACACCCGAACAAAACGGTCTAGCTGAAAGAAAGCATCGTCATATAATTGAGACAACTCGTACGCTCCTCCTCACAGCATCTCTACCTCACGCTTACTGGCCCGATGCGGTAAACACAGCTGTGTTTCTCATTAACAGGTTACCATCGAGTAGTATCTCTCATAAATCGCCTCTTGAACTATTGTTTAACAAGAAACCAATCTACACAGGTTTAAGAATTTTTGGGTGTGAATGTTATCCGCTGCTTCCACCTCATAGTGCGACCAAACTTAACCCAAAATCTCATAAATATGTTTTTCTTGGATATTCTGATGTATACAGAGGATATCGTTGTTTAAATCTTGCAACAAATAAGATAACGGTATCCCTGAATGTTAAGTTCATTGAGACCAGTTTTCCCTTCTCAAACTTAACATCTACGAATCAAGAATACTCACAAGATATATGTCCTCTATTACTAACACCTGCTTCTATTAGTCTCTCGTCAAATGTAGGTAAACCTACACTTTCTGTTCACAACAACCTCCCTGACATTCCTATTCCGCTTACAAGAGAAGTATCACAATCCAATTAGTTTCCTCCGAATACATCTTCCTCTGGCTCAAGTCACAGAGACCAGTCAGTCATTCCTACGCATCCAATGACAACCAGAAGCAAGACTGGTGTGCTACGACCAACAAATCGATTGAATCTCATCCACTGTCATTAGGAAACTACTACTCAACAGGATCCCACCACATTTGCCGAGGCATTCAAAAGTTCACACTGGCGTCAAAGCGATGGCATCAGAAGTTCTTGCCTTGCAAAAACAGGGTACTTGGACCTTGGTGGAACACCCGAATAATGGTCAAATTCTTGGCAGCAAATGGACGTATAGAACCAAATATCTCCAAGACGGCTCCGTAGCAAAATAAAAAGCGAGACTAGTGGCTCAAGGGAACAATCAGGAGTATGGCATCGACTATACTGAAACATTCAGTCCGGTAGTCAAACTCCCTACCATCCGCATTATGCTGGCCATTGCGTTATACCATCAATGGCCAGTCCAGTAATTGGACGTGGCCAATGCATTTCTGCATGGAAATCTCTCGGAAACAGTCTACATCCGGCAACCAAAAGGATTCGAGGACAAATCTAGGCCGAACCACGTGTGCAGACTAAACAAGGCCATATATGGACTAAAACAAGCACCACGACAGTGGTACAACACGTTCACGTCATTTCTCCTCACACTCGGGTTTACTCATAGTAGTGCATATCCATCTTTACTCATTTACCGCAAAGCTCAAATTCAAATTTTTTTACTAATATATGTTGATGATATATTAATTACAGGAAATGACAAGTCTCAAATCTCTTCAATTCTTGCCAAACTCGGTTCTACCTTCTCCATGAAACATCTTGGAGAAGTACACGACTTTCTAGGCATTCAAATCTCGAAATATACTAATAGCTATTTTCTATCATAGGAAAACTATGCGATCAACATACTACAACAAGCGAATCTCACCAACTGCAATGCGCTATCCAATTGCACATGCACAAAATTCCCAGCAGACTTCAGTTTGGACAAGTTCTTTAACGATCCAGCACTGTATAGAAGTATTACGGGAGCATTACAATATCTTACAATAACACGACCTGACATAGCGTTCAGTGTCAACTTATTGTCTCAAAATATGCATGATCCGTCTCCAAAACATTTTTATTTACTCAAACGTTTATTACGCTACATAAAAAGGTACATTACAATTTGGGTTACCAATCACCAAAACTGATCTCGTTTTAAAATCTTTTTCAGATGCAGACTGGGCGGGAGATCCGAACACTAGAAGATCTACCTCAGGTTTCTGCTCTTTTCTAGGAGAATCCTTAATATATTGGACAGTAAAGAAACAAAGAACAGTGTCTAGATCTTCAACATAATCAGAATACAGGGCGCTTGCAGCTCTAACATCAGATATTGTATGGACTCGTAGACTATTGGCCGACTTTGGCATTCAACAACACTACCCAACAAATCTCTACTGCGACAACATGTCCGCTATTGCATTAGCAAATAACCCAGTTTTCCACTCCATAACCAAACACATAGAAATAGATCAAAAATTTCTACGTGATCACATTCAACAAAACAATATAAAGTTACATCCTATCAGTACAACAGATCAAATGGCGGATATCTTCACCAAATTCCTATCCACTCCTCGGTTTCATCAACTTCGTCTCAAATTGACGATCATTCAGGATCCATCAATTTGACGGGGCATATAAGAACAGAGAATACAAACCATTAATATTTAGTTTACTGCTCTAGAAGATTCATAGGTTTACTTGTAATTAATTCATATTACGTTTCTCTGTGCTCTATATAAACAGAAATACTCTTACTGTACAACATATAACAATGAAATATCAGTTTGTCATTTCGATGTCTTCTCTATATTCTTTCCTTTAGTTTCTACAAAGGTGAGTTGTGTTTATGAAAAAAAATATTTCAAAATATTTTATATCAAAATGAAAAATTATATGTGCATATTTTTTAAATTTATTTTTAATTTAAAATAGTTATAAATATTTTTTATTTTTTATAAATCCGAAAAGGTTATTTAATAAAAAAATCCTTTTAAATTCGAGGTCACGCGGGATCCGTGGAAGTCGAATAAATGAATTTTATTTAATTACTATAATTCTCGTTCCGCATTGCCTTCGTAACCGCCGCTGGAGAATAATAGGTTGGCAGAGGGATCTTCGCGGGTCCCAGACCTGGAAGGCTCGTGTTTCTCCGAGGATTACCGCGACACGGGTCAAGCGGTTTCTTCGATTAGACAATCGCGATCCGCAGAGCGGGAGGAGCGCTAGGTCGGCAGATATTTGTTAGGGCTGCTTTAGTGGGCGGATGCCGGCGGCCTGGCTAGGGCTGGGCTGAGGGCCACGAGAGGTATCGCATGGCATTGGGGGATCGGATGGCGTGGTTGTTCTCACAGTCGTCGGCATTGGTGTCGATAAACTTTGATGAGTTCTCCAGCCATGAGAATGGGGGTTCATCTAGGCAGACGAGGGAGTCGGAGGCGCCGGCAGAGGCTGATCCAGGTTCAGCAGCGACAAGCTTGGCGTACTTACCGCATGCGGTATTTTTGCGCGAGTTCAGGCACGAGTGCTTCGAGGAGTACGCTCCCATGAAGCCTTCCCAGAGTGCATTGGTCTCAAAATGGCGGCCCAAGGATAGAGTAAGCAATTGTTCTCTCTCGCTCTCATTAAATTTTCTCGTTTGCACTGGACCCATCTCGTTTCTCCAGTTGACGTTTCTTTATTCTCTCTTCTTTGGTGCTTTATTTTCTTTTTCTTCGGCTGTATGTCTGCATTGGTCACTGAATAATGCGTGGGTGTTTGTTTTACCTACCTTTGCTAGAGGATAATTAAAGTTCTTTTGTAGATATTTTTATCTGGTGATCAAGAAACATAGATTCTTCAGTTAGCATACAATAGAAAGTTTCTCTTAAGTGTGAACTATCCGTTTTGTATGCCGCATTACTCAAGGACCCTGTGATCATTTGAGTGTCAGAATTTGATTTTATTGGAATCGATGAGAAAATATATCACTAATTGGGCAAAGCTCCTTTGCATCAATAGCGTAGCTTGCTTTCCTATGCAGTTTGACTTGATCTATGACTGATCCTTCTTTCCCACCGAATATTATATTTTATACTCGAAGTTCATTGCATCACATGGAGGATGCATTGTAGACACCAATCAAAGATCAATTTTTTTTGAACGGAAACAGTAACAGCGCTAAATGCGCACCTACTAAGATTTGCATGCATACATTCACATAATTTTTGCTTGAGCCGTCTACACATGCCTCTTATCAAATATCACCATAGAGTTCTGCCTTTTTGTGTGTTAGAAATTTGTGGCAATAGAGTGAGTAATTTATGTCTTAGGATTGCTCAAATATACACACACATACAAATAAAAAAAGTTAACAAAAGGTGGAAGAGTTTCTACTTGGAAAATTTGGAAAGGGAAAAAACCACAAGGCCTAGTTGAAATAATCAAATATTTAAATAAATATAACAAAAGTATGTTTTTTCCCTCAATTGGAGAACATTGGATTACAAAGTGTGAGTTGATAATTTGCCTTATGTGAATATAGTTGAAAGTATCGGAGAAACAGTGATGGATTATATTGGAGGTAATAAACATTTCTTAGTCGATACATGCTAGTGTTGCTAGTGGATTATGGAGCTCGGGAGATGCTTGTTGAGTGATGGTGGCCGGGCAATGATAGTCAACTAATGATTGTTGTGTGACGACAACCAAGCAATGACGACGACAACCAAGCAATGACGATTGTTGAATAGAGCTTTAGAATTCTTGAGATGTCTAAGCTCTTTCTAATTTTAGGTTCCTTTCTTGTGAAGAATGATGATTTGTTAATTTGTTTATAATTTTTTGGAGTTTTATTTTTAGTTAAAATTATCAAACACTCTATCAGACGACTTGTGTTTATTCCCTCATCATAGATTGTTTCATAGGTGCTTAATATTTTGATGACATTGGAATTGAGTGATCTTGGGCTGACTACAAGCACACAATATTCAAATATCGTTTTGTTCCACAAATATTATTGTGAAGTTTTCAGCTATACTCAAAAGACTTGATTTAGATTTATCTGGGCTTGGAATCAAGGCATTTTTAGTATTGTTGAGTTTATCTCATCAAAACGCTCATTTTGACTATCAAATTTTTTTAATCAGAGTTCAGACGGTTCTAAAGTCAATCCTAAAAGTTTTTTAGTCTCTTATTTGTATCAATTTTCATGCTTGATTGACTTATCACATTTGTATCTAGTTTGTGGCTTGATTCCTATAAGCGTTACATTGAGGATCCAAGTTTACTTCTAACTTCTAAGTTAAAGATAATGTAATTAATAGCAGTAAATTATATATACGGGCTCTTATTAGCTGTATATCATCGTTTCTTTTTCTTTTTAAACCTTGATATATAAATGCTTGTGCTCTGTGGCATAAATACCTTTAAAATTTCATTCTTAAATGCTGTTATGCCTGTTAGCATCTTGTTTTTTCCAAACTACAGGCATCGTAATTAGAATTAGTGACTTTCAATTATCTTTCTGGTCTGATCATGAGTTTTGTAGTGCAGATGAAGACTAGTTGCGTGGCCCTTGTAATGTGTTTAAACATTGGTGTTGATCCTCCTGATGTAATTAAAATATCTCCTTGTGCAAGAATGGAATGCTGGATAGGTAAATTTGTCCCCAATGAATACTTATTTCATATATTTTATGAAATTGTATCTTTATTTGAACTGGTATTTCTGTACTTGGTTCTTAAGAAGCAATAACTACTTTGTCAGAGATCCGGCTTATCTGCCATTTTTTGTGGCTATTTCATCAATTTCTCTGTTATGTGGGGTTTTCACAGTTCAATGGTTGCCATTTTTTTTGTTTACACTTGCATAAGTTATTGGGTGAATTTACTTCTTCTTGGTATGTCAGGAAATATGTATTGGTTCTAAATTTGTTAGTGGCAAAAGGGCAGGTTCCCATGCTTTTCAAGTTGGATATCCTTACATCCATATCAATATGAATGATGGAAAATTCATAAGCCTCAAAATTAAAAAATTATGTAAAGTGAAAATAAATTTTAAAAGTAATTTTTTTATAATACCCAAATAATATGTTAAATAATGATATATTAACTTTCTATTGAACTATGAAAAACAAATTAGCATACATATGAAATAAAAAGTTGCACACGAGACACAACCTAAAGTGACAAGTGATTAATTGCGTGAAATAGAATTGAAATTCAAAATAGTACAAGAGTAAAACAACATATTATATATGAATTACCTAAAAGTATATTATAAAATCAAGTTTAACTTCAAATTCCTTCTTTCTCAATTCCCTACTTATCCACATTTAATTTAAAAAAAGCTGACATAATTGACAACTCATAAATCATCTGCACTGTTATCACTGAGGGAGCCTTTATTTGGTCGTCGTCATAACAAATTGGTCTATACCCTATCTCTTCCTGTGGAGTTCAATATCTCTCAATCTTTTCTTCTTCATTTATTTCAATAATCTTTTTTTTTTTCATAAATATTTTTCATCAACATAAAGATGAGAATAATACTCTAAAATTTTTAGAGGATGGTGGTGGTGTGTGGTTTTCAAGTGATTCCCAGTAGATGGTAGTGGCTACGACAAAGGTGGTGGGTTGGAGGTCAAGACAGTTGAGAGGAAGTTGTTGCGGCTTGGGGGTTCATGAAGGCATGATTTGTTCGGGGCTTTAATTTAGGATTTAGGCATGTTTTAATAAAAAAAGATATAAATTGGGTGAGGTGTACACCTCACACCAGTAAGGCGAGGTGCACCTTAACCAAGTTGAGGTGCAAGCATTATAATAAAAGCTTGAGGCGTAAGCCTCGAGGCATTTTTCAGTGAATTGTGTTGAGGCGGGCCTCAAGGTGAGCCTCATATCGCACAATTAGATATGCACACACACAATAACCTATATATGAAGGAAATTTAAACTAGACATAGAAATTGTTAATAAAAAAGATAAGAGACATAGCAATTTTCATTTTGTTTGATATTAGAGTTAAAGATGAAAATGCTAAGATGAGATGAAAATGCCATGTAGAGAAATTATTAAACGTGAGTTTTAAGAAAGAAATTAATTTAGAAGAAGATAGTAAATAAAATAATGAGATACAATATAATCTAAAATTCGAATATATGTTAGCTCGACAAAAGATTATGAAGGTTAAACTTTAGATCTAGATGGATCCTTATTGGGATTATGAGAGCTATGAGGTGATGTTGCAGCTATTCGACTATAAAAAAATTTTCAATAAAAATTTGAAGGTTAAGAATTAGAATATATCAAGTGATAAGAGTAGTATTTTGATATTGGTATTTAAGAACAAAGATCCAAAAGATTATTGATGATAAAAGAATTAAAATTATGTGTCTTACAGTAAGGTTATGACCTATTGGAGAGAGTAATGAATCATAGAAAATATGTTGGTATCAAAAAAGTTATTTGGTTTTGTGCCTAGAAAATACACTATGGAAGCAAATTTTGTACTAAATCAATTGATGGAAAAATAAATAAAAAAGGGAAATAATTTTTATTTGATTTTTTTTTAACCTTGAGATGGTTTATGATCAAATACTATGAAAATTATTTTGGTGCAATTTAGGGTAAAAAATTGAGCTAATATAACTGAAGTTGATGTAGGACTATGTATGCTTTAAATGATTGAAATAAGAATTTGCAAGCTTTTAAGTAAGAGCAATAAGAACTAAAACGTTAGCCACTTAACGATAATAAAAAACAAGAGAGGGGTGCCTCCGCTTAGGCCAAATCACACGGTAATAGTTGGGATCACAAAACAATTAGAACTTCAACATAAGCTGCAATCAAATAAGATTAGGAAGGAAATTGAAGAGGGGAAAAAGTTCACTCTTGTCGAGGCACAACGATGATTTGCCACTGAACGGTGGAAAGCTGTTCTTCAATGGCTTCTGAAAGGGCAAATATGATACGCTCCAAGTATTCATCAACGGAATTATCTACTTCCGGATTGACGTCAGAGAAGGGTGATCAGAGGATGTCGACGAAGCCTTGTTTGTTGTAGCCGGAGTCGAGTTCAGGATCGGTCATGCATAGGTTTCGTTTCGTAGTGTTGAAGTGTTGTAGACGACATTCTTTTGCTGTCCCTGTGGATTCCCCTTGAGAGAAAGAAGTTTCTCCAAGGAATCCAAGGAGAAGAAAGGGTGAGAGGGTGGCTGGAAGGTAGGGGCTTGGGGGGGGAATTTAAGTTTAGATTTTAGAGGGTGGATGGAGGGAAATTAAGAAAATTTTCCCCTAATTAATCCTTTAATTTGGAAAGGATTTAAGGGAGATTTGGAAAGAGGGAGGGGGCGGGTAAGAGAGAGGGAGAGGCCTTGAATTCTTTCCAAGGAGAGAGGCTTTAAGTTTGGAAAGTATTCAAGTTGGGACGCGGGGGGGGGGGGGGCATCAAGAGGAAGAGGGGTTTGGGGAAAGAAATCAAGCCTACTTGATTTGGAATATTAAATTAGGAAGGATGGATTTCATTCCAATCTAATTTAAAATTCAAATAAGATTCATTTTGGAAACTTTCCTAAAATTAAACTTGTATTTTAGGAAACAAAATTCAAATTCAAATAGATTTGAATTATGAATTACTTATGTTGCCTAAAATATAAAGACCCAATTAGGAAGGGCTTTATTGTATGCTTTGATGGGGGAAATTCAAAGGGGCCAGCTAGGGTTAGATGGCCGCCGGTTTCGGTGGTGGGGGGTGCGGTCGGTTGGGTGAAGAGGGAGTGGACTCGACCACAAGGGGAGGAGAAGCTTGAGGCCGCCGGTTGAGGTGGTTTGGGGGTGGCCGGCGATTTTGGGAGGGGCGGCTGGGCCGAAGGATGGAAGGGAAGGGAGGGAGGAAGACAAGGAAGAAATAAGAAGAAAATAGCCACGAACCTGGACTCTTCCAAGGTTGGTGGGTGATCTGCTTCCCTCTCCTACGGATCTCTCTCTAAAGACTCTCAAGCTCTCACAAGAACTCAATTTACATGAATTTGATTATAATTCATTCATTAACTTCAAAAGAAACATAAGAGGCCTATATATAGCCTCATACAATGAAAGGGAAATAAAAGACGACATTTTCCCTAGGGCTTACATATGACAAAACCCTTAAGTAAGGGTAAAACGAAAAATGCTACTAAAACAAATACATAAAGTAAATGATTAAAACAAATACATATGAAGACTTAAAAATAGATCGGCGTGGTCGTGGACATACATCATCAGCCACGTCTCTGATACTTTCCATGATCTGATGTCCCCATCAAAAGTTATTAAAAGATATTTGTGATGACCATTGACTATTATTTGAATAGTATGGTGAGCATATCGGTTACATCATGGATTAGCACTTTGTTTGTATCTTTTTGCATTGGTTATAAAGATGCTTATAAATGTGATTCAAGTTAAGGTATTTTGGTATATTGTTTTTGTAGATAACATAGTTTACTCAATGTCCACATCTGATGAAATAATGAATGGATAGAGCAATAGATAAAATGTTTAGAAGAACAAGGGCTTAAGTTTGGTATAAGAAATTATATGATATGTAATTTTAATAGGTATGCTATTAACAATTTTTAATTAGTATTGCTAAAAGATAAAGCAATAATTAAGTGTAATGGATTTAAGGGTGTGTTTTAGCAACTACTATTGCTTGTAAAGTAAAGCCATATATGAAACTAATATGCGAAAAACCAAGTTTTTGAGTAGCTATTAGTGAAGTTGTTTTATATATATATTTTTTGGGAAAATTCATCCATATTGTTGCGTCTTAAATATTAGAAAGATATTTAATATTTGGATGGTTATTGTTTCAGTGTAGTTGTTTGTTCAATGACTAAAATGCACTACTTTTATTCAAATACCATCATTAAAAAAAAAAACTAGAACAATACTCATCTCTTTAGCACCCTCGAGCCCATATATGAATAGGACAGCTTACATCATGCAAATAAAATATTTTCTCACTAATAGAAATATTTCATAACACTGCAAAACAAGCCTTAAAATACTAATTCATTACTTATGCTGGTATGGAATGTGAACTCATAAAAGTTGTCCAGTTATAAACTTAACAAGTAACCTATGTCTCTTCTTTAATCATTGCAAATACAATAACATCTCACAACCCAACTATCTCTTTAACACCCTCACTGTCCAAAATCTTAATTTTCATTGAGGACTTATAGTGATATGCAATAATAATTTGCCTCACAAAGGTAGGAATGATGTTGTTGTATGTAGTTATGTAATGTCATTATAGTGTTTAAAATCTGCCCTTGATTTTCAAAATAATATGTAGGAATATCATATAAAATTACTCACTTTTTGCATACACCAAAGTATTTCTCTACTGTATGTCTGTATATGAAGTGAAGAGTTGAGGTTGTTGAATGCCTCCTATTTCCCACTTATGGGTTGACTATCTCTTAGGAAATTATGGATATGATATTTTGTTTTAGGAAATGAATTCAAGAACTCTCTTTGCATCATATGTTCGTCATTCACTAGATAATACTTACATTTTAAATACAAACATCAATTAGCTTTCTAAGGATAGTTAACCTAATGAATAAGTAATAACACTTTCTTGGTGGTGGCATATGGAAGCAATTTTTGTGATACCATATTGATAGGAAATACTTGAATATTTCAAGTAAACCCTAACAAGAATAGGGAAAAACAGCAAGAGAAACGCACAAAAATCTGGTGGAAAACTCTCCCAAATTATAATTGGATAGCAAAAGAGAGAACTAACGAAACAACAAAACAACGATACAATTGATCCTCAATTCGAGAGGAGGATCGTCTCTCCCAATCTCTAGATGAATTTAGAGCCCAAGACACCAAGAAGAACCCTCACAAGAACACAATAATCAAACATAACCCTAACCCTAATCTCCCTCCCATACTTAAGGCATACAATTATAACAATAACACAAAAGACCTAAAGGATCTTGTCTCGCCCCCTCCTTTGGCTTGAATTTTGAATTTGAAATCAAGTGGACCCCACCCCTTCTCTCTCTCTCTCTCTCTCTCTCTCTCTCTGCCTCTTGATGCCGCTCCCTTCTGCTAAAGACGTGAACTGACCCCTTAGAAGGGGACGTTTGGACCGGTCCACTAGGGGTTGGTCTAACACTAGCGCTCTCCCAAAGAATTACCTTGTCCTCAAGGTGAAAACAAGGAAACTGATGTTTCACCCTATCATATGGCTCACATGTGGCGTCTTAGTCCGGGAGGAGGTTCTTCCACTTGATTAACACTTCCTTAGTCCCTGGCGAACCCCCATTAGCTCCAGAGGTTCCAACATCACCTCTAAATCCTCAATTAGTGTCACTGGTAACTCAGAGCTTGCTGCAGAATCTCAAATTTCCCTCCTCAACTGAGATACATAGAACACTGGGTGTATCATCGCCGTAGGAGGTAGTTTCAGCCGGTAAGCCACAACTCCAATCCTCTCCAATATCTCATATGACCCAAGGTATTTTGGGGCAAACTTCTCATTTCTCATGTTGGCTACTGTTAAAGACGGGAATTTGAGAGGAAAAAAGCTTGCTTTATTCATTACAATCTTCCCTATTTATAGATCTATACAGGATATCCTAATGAGGAAATAATAAATTGCAGATTTTAATACACAAATAAGAAAATAAAATCTTTCCTAAATTCGTTCCCTCATTATGGCGTGATCCATGAGAGTATCCCACGGATTGATCTTTGTGTCCGTCTGATCCTTTGTACTAGGAACGACTGGATTTCAACACTCCCCCTCAAGCTGGGAAATATGGATCTGTCATTACCAGCTTGTCAATCATACGGAGAAAAACAGAACTGTCCAATCATTTAGTAAGGAAATCTGCAAGTTGATCCTTTGATGATACATGGTCAACACTTACTAGACCACTGTCTAGTTTTTTTTTAATGAAATGTCGGTCCACTTCTATGTGCTTGGTCCTGTCACAATGTAGCTTCATGGGCTCATCCCACTTAACCTTCAAATATTCTAGGATTATTTTGATCCACAGTAGCTCACATATTCCCAAGGCCATAGCTCGATATTCTGCTTCTGCACTAGATCTTGCCACCACATTCTGTTTCTTGCATCTCCATGTAACTAGGTTACCTCCAAGAAATGTGCAATACCCAGAGGTAGATCTTCTATCAACCGGTGATCCTGCGTAGTCAGCATCTGTGTATACTTATAGGGTCATTCCACGATCTCTCTTAAAGAGAATTCCTTTTCCTGGTCTTCCTTTAAGGTAGTGCAATATCCTGTCTACCGCTTGCATGTGAATCTGCTTTGGATTCTGCATAAACTGACTGACCATGCTTACAGCAAATGCTATGTCTGGTCTAGTGTGGGAGAGGTAGATCAATTTCCCTACAAGTCTCTGGTAGGCCCCTTTATCTACATCTGGATCTTCTTTAGCTTCTCCCAGTTTAAGATTAGGTTCTACTGGTGTTGGTGCTGGCTTACAGGCAAGTTTACCTGTTTCTCTTAGAAGATCTTTGATATATTTCTGTTGTGAAATGAAGATTCCTTTGCTGGAGTGAGCTACTTCAATTCCGAGGAAATATTTTAGTCTACCAAGTTCTTTGATGTCAAATTCCTTAGCAAGATTTTTCATTAAACTGGCTTTCTCCTCTTCATTACTTCCAGTCAAAATAATATCATCAACATACACTAATAATATTGCCACTAGTCTCGCCTTATATCTCTCTAGTGTGCCATCAGCTTTGTATTTTACTGAGAACACCCATTTGCAGCCGACCGATTTTTTCCCTATCGGTAGATTGACGATCTCCCATGTTTTGTTCTTCTCGAGGGCCTGCATTTCATCTTTCATGGCATTTTTCCAATTTTTATCAGATAAGGCCTCAGAAACATCTT
>NW_021320015.1:9215-66670 GCF_001605985.2 Dendrobium catenatum | reverse complement strand
CATCCCATATGTCCTTTGCCGTTGAAAGGAACATAAATGTGTCACTAATTTCTGGAGTCATGGAATTCCACATCCATGACATAATCATGGAGTCTGCTTCATCCCATGCCCCAAATTTGAGATCTCTTTCTTTTGGTCCTCCTCCAAGGAGATGATGTATTTTACCTTTCCCCTTTAAGTAGGTCTTCACAAATTGAGACCACTTCAGGTAGTTCTTCCCATTTAGACGATAGGAAGGTTGAATGCTTTGAAGGTCACCTCGTCCTTAGTGCACCATCGTCTCCTCAGTTTGTTCAATACTGTCGGAGGAATTAATTTCTGACATTATGATAGTAATCAAGACTATATGTATGTCTGTGGTTAGCAATGAAGGCTTCCAAAAAAAAAAACTTTTCCTTTTTCTCCCTTTTTTTCTTTTTCTTTTTCTTTTTTTTTTCCTTTTTTTTTAACCTCCCTGGACCGAACCGATCCAGAAAAACTCAGCTAGGGCCCGCACGCAGGGAGCCGCTCGTTCGGGGTCTTCTTGCTTCGCAGGAGGCTTATTCGACTCCTCCTTATTTTTCCTTCCTGTCGGATCAGGCTTCCTGCCTGTTCGACTCAGCTCCTTCGGCGCTCCTCCGTCAACTTTCCTTTCAATCGGATCGGGAGCCGCTCCAGTCGCTCGAGCTTTCGTCGACAACCCTGGCGGAAACGGAGCCTCCTTTCGTCGACTTCACTCCCTTTTTCTCCTTCGACCGTGCCTGGCAGAATCGGAGTCTCCGTCTGCGGAAGTAACTGGCGGAACCGAGGCTTCCGTCTGCGGCAATTCCTTGCACGATCGAGGGATTCGGTTTCAGAATTGGGTCGGCGATGAAGGCCGGCGAATTGGCTCTGATACCTTGTTAAAGACGGGAATTTGAGAGGGAAAAAGATTGCTTTATTCATTACAATCTTCCCTATTTATAGATCTATACAGGATATCCTAATGAGGAAATAATATTTGCATATTTTAATACACAAATAAGAAAATAAAATCTTTCCTAAATTCGTTCCTCATTATGGCGTGATCCGTGAGAGTATCCCACGGATTGATCTTTGTGTCCATTGGATCCTTTGTACTAGGAACGGCTGGATTTCAACGGCTACGAATCTTTTCATGTACGATCGAGCTTTAAGAACACATTTTCCCCTACCTCAAACTGGATGTCCTTCCTATGCCCATCTGTCTGCTTCTTCATAATTTGTTAAGCTCTCAGCAGATTCCTCTTCAACTCTTCCAATATCCTATCCCTCTTCTCCAAGTACTCCTCCACTAAAGAAACTGGAGTGCTGCTACGCCCATAGTGCACTAAGTGAGGTGGATTCCTTCCGTACAACACCTTAAATAGGGTCATCTGAGAAGCAGAATGAAAAGAGGTGTTGTACCAATACTGAACCCATGCTAGCCATCTGGCCCATAACTTGGGTGTCTATGACACAAACATCTTAAGTAAGTTTCCAATGTCCTGTTGACCACTTTTGTTTGGCCATCCATCTGTAAGTGGTTGGCGGTGCTACTCTTCAATACTGTCCCTTGTAGTTTGAGCAACTCCCTCCAAAAATGGTTGAGAATCACCTTATCCCTGTTAGATACCATAGCCTCTAATACTCTATTTAAGGTGCTGGCATAGGTTGTTAGTACTATTTATTCATTTGATTGAATTTTGTAATGTTGCGTTAGTCAAGGTTTTATTGCTTAAAAATGTAGTTTCTTCACCACCACCACCACCACCATCATCATCATCATCATCTTCATTATGATGATCAATTTCCCTACCTGAATTATTTGGGTAGTAAAAAACAGTTGCTTCTTTGAGAAGGTGCTTTGTATTGAAGGAGCTGTTTGTTGAATATTGGATATACTGCATTATATTTTCATATATTGCACTTAGGCCTTATTTGGTAACATGTTGCTGCAGCCTAAATATAATCTGTTTTGTTGAAAATGTACATGGAAATCCCTTCATTGCATGTGTACCTATATGGAGCAGGTCATCCATCTGTGTGATCGTTGTGATGACTGTGCTTACAATAGCAGACAACATAATCAAACAAGGCCTTATTCGTACTACCAGTCACCTTTTGTTGAAATTTAGTAAAATTTTCCTGAAACTGTTTATCTCTTTGACACCGATGGCTTACTAGTTTCTCTTTTTGAAATTGGTAGATCCGTTCTCTGTGACGGGTGCAAAAGTTCTTGACAGAATTGGAAAAAGCTTGCATGCTCAATATGAACGATGGCAACCTAGGGTAAGAATGGTTGATGTGCATGTAATACGTTAGGCATTTTAATTATTCTAATACATAACAGGCTCGTTATGGTCTTCAACTTGATCCTACAATTGAGGAAGTGAAAAAGCTTTGTTGCAGTTGCCGTAAAAATGCTAAGTCTGAGAGAGTTCTCTTCCATTATAATGGCCATGGTGTGCCTAAACCAACAGCTAATGGTGAAATCTGGGTTTTCAACAAGGTAAACTTTGACTAAACCATTTCGGATAATCAGGCTTTGATTCTTTGCTGTTTGCATGGTTTCTAGTTAGTGTGGGTTATTTTGTCACTTTGCAGGGCTACACTCAATATATTCCGTTGCCGATAAGTGAACTTGATTCCTGGCTAAAGACTCCATCAATGTATGTTTTTGACTGCTCAGCTGCAGGCGTTATTGTAAATGCTTTAATTGAGGTACTAGGATTGCGCCCAACTTTTGCTGTGTCACATACATTATTTTTCTATTGTTTCATTCAACTTTTTGGAGTCCTTAGTTTTTTTTTTGGGAGTCCTTAGTTATTGTTTTTTGTTATGATTATTGCTTTCAGCATCAAGAGTCGAACTCTTCTGGTGCTTCAGGCTCCTCAAATGACTGCATTTTGTTTGCTGCCTGTGAGGCACAGGAAACTCTTCCACAAAGTGATGAATTTCCAGCTGATCTGTTCACATCATGTTTGACCACACCGATAAAAATGGCGCTGCATTGGTTAGTCTATCATTTGCTTGTTGATGTCAGTCTGCTTATATCCATTTTTATAAATCTATCTAGTTTTATAAGTGTCAGTAGTTTTTTATATTGCTAAATCTTGACCAGCAATAAGTCAAGCATTCATCATGCGATAATTAGTGTGTTATAAGATTGGGAAAATATTGTAATTTTTTCACTATCATTACCGTATTTTAAGGTGGTGGCACTATAATCTTTTTTTGATGACTTTACCTTTGATTTTCCTCTAGGTTAGATTCTTGGATTATACCTTACTATAATAACTTCATCTCCTAGTTCAGATGTGCAAGCAGTAGCTCTTACTGCAACTGTCCGGTTGTTTTTATGCCCTTTTTTATTAACAGAACTGGCCAACCATTTCAGCTTCATAAAGCGTATTTAAACAAGCAATTTCTATTCTTAGATCAGGAGTTGATTATCTTCATTGTTGCATTTCTCAGTGCTGCAACGAATACTTGAAATGCATCTATTGTCTTTTCCAGAGGATGCAGTTATGTGGCTTTCTCTGAAAAAAAAATCCTCCATCTGAGAATAAAAAAAATTGAGAAATTGTTTTGCTCCTAAGTTGATTGCTCACGTTGCTTTAATTTTCCTTTGAATATAAGCTAAGTGTTCGACTTGATGGATAAAATTGCTTATAAAATGGATTGTATATCAAATTAAAAAACTTATGGTATTCTACTATATCTTGAATCCAAAGATGATGGTGTGAAGAATATGGGGAGCGATCATTGGGGCAGAGGCTCGGACAAAAAGTGGCTTCTAGGAGAAAAATCGGCAGGAATGCACTAAATTTCACATCAAAATGGGAGTAAATGTTATTTGGTTGTATAAATAATGGTTTATGCCCAAATATATGTGGAGACTTGTTGACCTTGCTTTTCACCAGATTAGGGTCAAGGGTGACTTGGTCAAATTGACCAAGCCAAGACCCCAAGACCACTTCCATTGGATTCAGTGGGTCAAACCAAGTTTGCTGAGCCCAGACCCAGATCCTGGGTCAACCTGGTTGACCAAGTCAACCTAGGTTGACCAAACTAGCCCAAATCACCCTTATTTAGGTTTCAATCAATTTCAAATCCTCCTTTGTTCAATCCCTAATTAATTTGGACTTGATTGGCCATGTTGACCTAGTCAACACTTGGCTTGGTCAACCTAACCCTTATTTGGTCAAATTTGACCTATTTAGGTCAAATACATGACCCCTTTAGCATTTAAATCCGTCCAAGCCCCCCCTTGACCCAAAACACGACTAAGGAAGCTTAATTCCCTCCTAATTGACCCTAGTAGCCATCATATATAGCCGTCTATCATAGGGTTGGGACTATAAATAGGGGTCCAAGGCTTCATTAGAGGGGATCTTGTTTTACTTTTTCCCTAAGCCTCCTCAAACCCGAGCCTTGGTTCCATTGAGCTCCCCTAGTCTCCCTCCACCTCTCCCAAGCCAATCCATCTGAGAGAATAATATATAATCCTTAATCGATACTCTTCATAGGTCCCAGCTTAAGATGTAATTAACCACATGGGAAACTGAATCCCACATCAAATAACTCCACTCGAGCTGGTGTATCAGGTGGGGGAAATCTTGTGACTTCGATCAGGTATGCATATTATTACCCATCGAGGTGCGTAGGCGAAAGCTACTATTCTCAATGGTTAATCGTATGTATGATCTCATCTACCCTCCCATCGGCCCGCTTGCGAAAAGTACAAAGGCCTGCGACCGTTTTGTCCTACGGGATAGTGCGATCGTACCCTTTGCATTCTGTCCCCTGTTGAGCTGTGTCCTTTCAGAGGCCCATAAGACTATTTGTGTTTTGTTGGAATTTTACCGGAAACTCCATAGTCTTTTCGTGACGGCGCATGCTTGGGATGGCCGATCTGCTGTGAAATTGTATTAAAAGGTAAACACAACATAAGGTCCAATGTATTATTGGATGTGCTGGGCTGATCCACTTTGTTTATATAGCAGAGTCGTAAGTCTTATATTTTAATTATGATCATTCTTTTTATAAGGCTTGGAGTTGATAAGATTTGAATCTCATGCGAGGCATACAAGTAATAAATTTCAAATAACTCACTCTAGAAGAATCATTTTTTAAGTCATATTATAATAAACATCTATCAAATATGATATTATTTGATTTTATGTTTGGATTACAAAATACAAACACTTGAATTCATTGCTCGTATGTTATCTCGCAAAGTTAACATTTGAACCCGATTCTATGATAGCAAGTGGGTTGTAAGATCCAAATTTGATCAGGTATGTGCCACCTTTGGTTCAATTTTAAAATATCCAAAATTTTGAACTTTCATGAAAATTACCAAATTTAATGTCATTGTGTCCTACTTATTGAATATAACAATTTGACATATAGGACTATATGTCGAATTGCAAGGATTGGAAGTTAGAGAATTAAATCCTATCTTCATTTTTTTCTAAGTTAATAAAATTTATTTACTATTTATAAATACAAATTATTGTAGCAAGGGTCATATCTGTGAAGAGTTGGCTAACATGTTTGGGAAAGAGGTAGTTAAGGAATATAAATTGCATTAGGTTATTATACCTCATTTCCTGCTAAATTGAGGCATTTGTATTAGGAAGTCTCTTGGTTTGGCTATTGGAGCATCAAGAGGAGGCACATTCAGGGATGCTGGAGCTAGGATAGCCATCGGTTCGGAGTTGGAGTCGGGGTTTTGGAGCTGGCCATAGATGGTAAGTGCGTTGGGTGCCGGTTAGATGAGGTAGGTGAGTGTAGGAGCTAGGTTGGCTGATTGTTTTGGTTTGCCGGTTAGATTGAGGAGAGAGAAAAGAAAGAGAAAGAAGAGGATAGGGGAGAGGTTTTGTTGGTTGTTTGGTTAGCTGTTTGGAGTAGATGTGAAGATAGTGGAGTAAGGGTGATAGTAGGGAAGATAGGAGGTTGGGGTGAAGATAAATAAGCAGGAAGAGGTAAGTAGGAAAGAAGAAATATGAAAAGAGTAGAAAGAAGAGAAGAGATAGAAGAAGAGGAGAATTAGAGAAGGGGGCAAGAAATTAATTTTTGTACTCCATTTTAGTGTTCTTTTCATTTAACATTAGTTGATTTGTATTTAGGATATTCATAGTGCAAGGGAAATTTTGATAAAAATCCAAGTTGTGTACAATGTTTAAAATTGCGTATTCGGGTATTGAGGCGTTTTTCATTCGTGAGGCGAGGCATAAGCCTCAAGGCGTTTTGAGGCGTAAGCCTCAAAATCAAAAGATTACGTAAACAGAAAATGATAAATTTGCTATATACTAATGAGTGAATAATATAAAACATAAAAAAGCATAAGATATGAAGTGAAATCAAAATATCTCAATAATAAGACAACATGAAATATAGTTCAACTAAAAATTCTATCTTTCCGAAATCTCAATATTCTTTTCATTAACATATAATTCCGATCCTTACATAAGGGTCATAAAAATTTCATCTATCTACTATCTAGTTGAGTGAAGAACTAACCACCCTCTAAAAGTAGTGGTAAACTCCTCCCAAGTAACAGAGAATTCAACCTACCCTAAAATTTCTCTTTCTATTAACCTAACCACCACCATTCTACTTCTCCCTCAAATAAAAATACTACAAGAGGTTCATTCAATTCTTTGGACAATAAATCACATTAGAATATTTTTTGTTCTTAATAACTAATTCTTTATTATTTATGGCTCCATTGTACCATTAAAAAGTTATTGTTTCACTCGCTAAAATATTTGTAGATGTCTATCTCCCCCATCTTCTTTACTAACATTTTGCGTACTCTACGAATCTCCCATTAGCTGAGCCACTATACTGATAATTTATATAATGGATTTCAATCTTATAGGGCTTATTATACTCTATGCCAATAATGGTTTATTGGGATTTTATAAATTAGTCATTTCTTATTCTTACTAATCCAAGAAAACTCAAGCAAAATACTCTCACACATAAGTAATCATGTGTAATAACTCAAAATAATGTATATGCATACATATATGAAAGAAAATTTTAAGCATAAAAGTATCAAAATTTTAACGATCTTATAAACAATCATATCAATGGCGAATCCAGATCATTTATTTTAGGATGGTCAAACTCAATATATAAAAAAATAAATATAATATATATATATATATATATATATATATATATATATATGTGTGTGTGTGTGTGTGTGTGTGATGATATATTACAATGTATAATTTACAAATTGTAGGTAATTGAATTTGTCTTAAAGAGCTAATATTGGAATTATGTGGCATGATTAGATGTCTGCTTCAAGTGAACATAATTCTTGTATATAGTTTTTTTATATCATGCTTACCTTACATAATCTCTACTAAAGTATTGTGACTTAATTTGATTACATAGGAGTCCTATATGTACATATTGATTTATTTGTTGATACACATGTTAAATATTATTTTCTTATACTTTCTTTCTGTATTAAAGCTGCATATCTTTATGTGCATCGTTGCTCACCAGATTATTGTTTTGTATGTTCTTATAATAAAGGGCATGGTTAAGGTTGAACCCGAGTTGTGATATGTTCAATTTTTATTTTTATGTTTTATTTTGTCATTGAAAGAAAAATTTGGATTAAGGTCAGTTATTTGTTAATAGTTGCATGTTTTGGCTCTCGTGTATTTGTTGTATATATTAAATTTACAAATAAAATTTTTAACAGCTTTAGCTTAGCATTGAAGGTTTTAATGTCTTTTATGATTATTCTACATGTTGATGACTTGTGAAATGTAATGTAAATGATTTATAATTTTACTTTTTCGCAACCCGCATCAACTGTTAGGATTGGTGTTGCTGTGGGACGTGATATGGGTAGAGTTGACTAGATTCAAATAATAAAATGAAATATTCAAATACCAAATGATGACAACGATAGAAGATATAAATTGGGGAGGATTATATAATTTCAAAACACCCCCAAATTCCAATGTTCATCATTTGGGCTTGAATTCTAATAAAAATTTAAAAATTCAATATTTATCAAGATTTAAAATTATTTGAGCAAAATTTAGCGTCCAAAATTTAAAAGAAAATTCATCCGCTCTCTATCATGATTTGTTGAGGGTAGTAAATTTGAGAACAATCTTAGCTCATAGAATGCAATGACTTGTTGAGTGCATCGCAATCATTCATTCTCGAAAGGTCTATTGCCAACAAGGATGTGACATACGTCCTCTAGCCAGTGGTTTTATTGTCAAATGACACAACATGTTAATTGTTATAATTAGGATCGTCTAATTGGGTGGTTTTCTCGTGAAATGTCACTATTAAACTACAGTTATAGCTAGAGCCCATAAGTTCCCTAATGGTTAAAAAAACTATGATAATGAATCATAAGGTATTCTTGGTTGGGTAAAAAGTACTCTTATAGTTAAGGTTGATTTAAATCTATCCCCTTAAGATAGATATCCACCCCAGATCTATAAGGTTCATTTTAACGAAACAATCAATAACTATTAATAAGGATTCTTTAATTATATTTGGTCAACTATCATTTCTGATTAAGTAGGTCAGGACCATGAAAACTAATGGCGAAGGAATCATGAGATCTTGATCGGTTTCTTTGTTATTCCTCTCCACCATCCGCTTTAAGTATAAAGTGATAAATTTCCAATCCCATACTAAATTTACTTCTACTATATGTTGAGTATTTAGTGCTCATTTAATCATTAGCCTTACTCTAAAGTTCTCTCTTGTTATATGGAGGGGTAATTAATTATAGGGGCTTGTGAATTTGTGAAGCTTGGAACCATATCATAAAATCTTTAAAAAATAAGGCAAAATTTTTGGATGATATATTATCTTCAATCTAATTTTCCTTTTGTAAATTTGACTTGGAAAATATTTTGAACTTTCTTAACAGAGGTAGATGCAGGAGCGCATGTTTTCGGAGCATGCATTTTCTTCTTTTCTTTTAAGATGGTGTTCCATATTATTAAGCAAAATTTAAAAGCTCAAAATGGGAAAGTTATTTTTTCTCATCTACCTGTTTTTTTTTTATAAAGTGGTAAGATAGGCTTACTTAGCTTTCATGCATGTGCTGCTCATTCAATATCAATATATGTTCTATGTTTGATAAATACATTTTCTTGGGGTCTCTGAAATGGCAACTAAAATTCATTTGTTAATTTATGCATGGCAGCTGATGGGGCCAAAAGTTCATCATATAGATTATAGAGCGCCAATTAATCAAATGCATTGAAATCCTCTTAATAGATTGCTTGATGGATGATGAAATTCCTTTAGTTTTATCTAATCATTCTGGAAATAGTTAATGCATTTAGAATAAATGCATATTCCTTTAAGATATGTGATATTTTTGGTATCATTATGCAACGCAAATTCCTTTGTTTCCTTAGTTGGTCCTAATGTTATTCATTGTGATTAAAAAAAAAAAACTGATTCTGAGAATTATGTAATGCCTGATTTAATCCAATGTTGATGTAAGCAAAAGGGAGTCAAAATATTTTGGATTGTAAATTTGGAGAGCTTCTAGGTCATCTACTAGAATTAGCTCATTAATGTCTAGTAGAGAGCCTTTTAAGCTCAGAAATTGAAGATTAATTAGGTTCATTCCCCCCTCTCTAATGGCCCTTTGGTTTCCCCACTTAGCTCTCCTTTCCGTGGCTGGTTCCTTCCCCCCTTGGTTGTCTGTTCCAGCTCCCCTTGTGCTGCCTGTTCCGATCCCCTAGCTGCCTATTCCGGTTCCCCTTGTGGCCGCCCGTTCCTTCCCCCCCCACCCCCCTTGGCTGTCTATTCCGGTTTCCCTGGTTGCTATCCCGGTTCCCCTTGGCATCCGTTCCTTCCCCCTTGGCTGCCTTTTTCGGTTTCCTTTGTGGCTCTTTGTTTGCTGTTTTTGGACAGCCCTTTGGCCTTCCATATTCTCCTGTTTTTTGGTTTATTTGGAGGTGATTTTGGGCTGTTTAACTGCCCCATTTCTCCTATATATATTTGATATTTTGTGGATAAAAAAAAGGAGATTATGCTGTGATTTTTGGAGTAAAAAACATGACGGTTTTTCTTCCTTTGAAAAAGCTGGCGAGCTTGCTCTGTGCTTCCTCTCCCTCTAGGAAAGCTTGCGAGCTTGTCCTCTCTTCGTCTCGGCTTCTAACCTCTTTCTTCTCTCCGTAAGTTCAACGCCACCTATATCTTTCTTCTCAAGCGATGGAAATGCAAGTTTAGGAAATTTTTGTCAAAGTTTGTAACCGTCGTTTTAAATATGAAAGTTGTCTTTTGTTTAAGTGTTGTCGCTTTGTCTTATGTTATTTTATTTAAGTTTTTGTGTCGATATATGGTCGTAAGTTTGGGAGACCTACCTTGTATGGCTTTGCAATCTTTTGATTGCATCAAATGTTGTAGTCCTGGTTCATTATCATACTGTAATTAAGTGCTGTAGGCCAGTCTCAGAGCACCTTTTTGGTTTCTCCATCCATGAATGAACACCATTCCCATCAATTATAAGGGCTTTGTGCTTGATCCTAAAGATTTCTGGTTGGTTACTTGAGATGTGGATTGGGGTCCCCTACCCAGGTCTTACTATCAGCCAGGAACAATTGAATGACCTTCTCATCTTGTAGACTCCGACATGATTCCAAGTAATGTGTTCGGGTTTCTAATCTGTTAATGTCTCTCTGAACATAGTTTTTCATCTAGCAAAGGAATCTTCCCTGACAAAACAGAGTTCCACTGGATTGAGATTATTTAGAATCTTTGATAGGAGAGAGAAAAGCATAGGCCGTACCTGCATACTTATGCTAAGGGAATGTGAGCTTGTTTAAATTGTCATATCATGGATGGGATTGTCAAACCTGCTACAAGCCAACAACTCTGACTGTTTGATGGGACTTCTTTGGCCCTTAATCATAAAATTATCATTCCTTAATGATTGACATAATTCTGATTTGTTAGCAACTTAAGATCTGGGGTTCTTGTTAATTTATTGGAAGCCACTGGAACAGAGCAAATGATTATGTGACAAATAGGAAAAATATTGGCTTTTTTTTATTTTTCATGCTTGGTGTTTCTGAATATTGATTCGGCCAAAAGGAGTAGTTTCCCACGCATTTAGGCTCCTTGTAGCGGCTAATACTAGTTCTCCGTGCAGCTTGATTATACATATAATAATTGCAGCTACTTTTGAAAATTCCTTTTTTTATATATTTCTATGTTGCAACTTCTGGATATGATTAGTGCTTTATTTTTCTGGGATGAATATCCCTATTATTATGTATTTATAGTTTACAATATCCTAAACTTTTTGCCAGTTATGACAATTTAATGTTTTTGATGTTTCATTTACTGCTTTGACATACTGATTTATTATCTATGCTCACAGACTTTTTTCGTGACTCTAATGTGTAAAATTCTTTTGGTTCTTATTTTTTATTACATTGCCAGTTTAAGATACCAAGATTGTATTCCTATACTTTTAGTTATTTTGAAAAGGAATGCTGATGTGGTTCCTCTTGTAACCCTCTTATTTTTATGACCCTTAGGATCTATGATGCACAGACACGGACATTGCGATATGGACATGGCACGAACATGAGACATTAATTATTGAAAATTTAGGACACAAACACGAGTTGAACATGATATTATAATTTTTTATGTCTTAAAAATAATGTATGAAAATTAATAAGTAGAATATTAAGTATAATTGATAATTAATAAGTCATTTAACTAGGATCTGTGCTTAAAATAATTAGTATTAGGATGTCGAGATTCGGGCGTGGATATCACGTCAGGCATCGAGAGGGGAGACGAAAATACTGTCGAGAGTCAAGCATCGATGTTGTACAATGGGCATTGATGTCAAGATAACTTCAGCCCTTGTTGTCGAGACAACGGTAGTGGATATTGAGATGATGTTGGATAAAGATGAGATGTCGAGACAGCGCAGGGGTGTGATTATGGGCATAGAAATTGCTAGCGTCAAGCATCAATGTAAAGACATCATCGGACTTCAATGTTGAAATGATTTTAAAATATTGATGTTGTGATGACATTATATATCTATGTTGAGATAGTATTGGGTATTTTTGTGAAGCTCTAGTCAGAATTCGCTAGAAAGAAATGAAAATGAGAATGTTCGGAGAATCAGGTATTAAGTACAGACAATTAATTTGGAGCTGCAGAGAGGAAAAGATAAATTTAGTTTTTTATATTTTTAATAAATAAAAATTTTAAGTACAGGAAATTATGTTTTTAAAAATTATAAAATATTTAAAACACGCATCCAGTTTATTTTTAATATTTTTTTTAATTTGACACATCTTCAACGTGTCCGACATGTGTCAGAGGTGTGTTAGAGGAGTGTTGAGTTTAATACGTGTCGGGCACTGCATTCCTCTTTGACGAGAAGTGTTGGTGGATCATAACTTAGGATGCTTACTATTGTTATGTGTTTTATATCACTTCTAAGATTTAGAGTTTGTTTGACTTTGTGGTGTTGCTAATCCGATGTATTCTTTATTGTCCTATTTTAATTGTGTTTGCAATAACTGCAACTTATTTTTAGAAAATGGTGCTGTTTCTTTGCATAGGTTCTTCCCTCGCTCATTGCTTCATGATTCTATTGACCATTCTCTTATTGACAAAATTCCTGGGCGCCAAAATGATCGGAAAACACTTCTAGGGGAGTTAAACTGGATTTTTACGGCGGTTACGGACACCATTGCATGGGATGTTCTGCCTCATGGTATCTATTTTTGTGGCTAGTTATTTATTTTTGTGGTTGTTTCCTTTCTGTTGAACGCATCTGTTAATCGTCTTTGAATGGCATTCACAGACCTTTTTCAAAGGCTATTTAGACAGGATCTACTGGTTGCTTGTTTGTTCCGAAACTTCCTACTTGCTGAAAGAATAATGAAAAATGCAAATTGTAATCCAATATCGTATCCTCTATTACCACCAACTCATCAGCATCGTATGTGGTAAATTTTCAAGATTTTGCTATTACTTTTCAAAATTTATGGATCTCATCATGCTTTTTATAGCACATGTTTCAATTTCCAGGGATGCATGGGACATGGCAGTTGAGATTTGCCTTTCTAAACTGCCACAGCTGGTTACTGATCCAACTGCTGAATTTCAGGTTTCTGTTATATTGACATTTATGATTTGAGATTAACTTTTTGCTTAGCCATTTTGTGGACATTCTATATTACTGGAATTTTCAAATAGTTATTGGTGTGACACAAAAAAAAAAACAGGCAGTCCTAGTGCAATTTATTGTTCTCTTTGTTCTGCAGCCTAGTCCGTTTTTTACAGAACAGTTGACAGCTTTTGAAGTGTGGCTTGATCATGGATCTGAACACAAAAATCCTCCAGAACAGTTGCCGATAGTTTTGCAGGTAAGGTACTTCTGGCTCTTTTTATCTAGTTTACATGCATTTTTTTTCCTACTCAATATTTTTTTAATATTTTTAGTATTATGTGATTTTGTCTGTTTTAATTTGCTTACAGAAAGCAATTCAAATCCCTCACAATTTGTTACTAATAAATGTAATTATTCTGTTTAAACCGCTCAACCAATTGTTGTGTGACAGTGTTTTTAAATTTGGTTTTTTTTTTGTATTTTTTAATTAAATACGATTAATTAAGTCCTAGCTAAAACACCCGATCCCCCAAAATCAAGCTCAATGTATTGGTCATATTTATTTTGGGCTTGATTAATATGACTAACACCTTATCAAGTTAGAGGTCGTACTGGCTTTGCCAGATTTAATTGTCCTGATTAAAGGTATAATGAACTTAATTGAGGGTGTAAGGTCAGATTTGATATTCTCATGTCCCAGCTTCAAAAAAAAAAAAACAAAAACTTGTAGAGGGGCCTACGCGTTAAATAGCAAACAATTACAAGCCCCTTAAGGATCTAAAGATCAATTAATTAACAAAAAACAACATTTGAAGATCCAACTAAACATGATTGCTCACTTTGCACAACACAAAATCACGCTCTCCCAATCCCACTTTCTTGCTTTTGCAACTCACGTGACTTCTTATCCCATTTTCACCCCTCTTCCCATGACTCCAACTCTCTTCTCACTTTTGGGCATAAAGCAATGCTCTTTATGGCCATATGCTCGACTCTTCAAACTCCTCTCTATCTCTGTGGATCCCTAACTTGCACTCGCTCTCTTCTCCCACTTTCCCTTTCTTTAAATAGCTTTATGCATTTTATACTTATTTCATTAACTAATTTTTCTATGATTGGTTTTACACATATCTATGTTGTTCCTCTATTCTCTTCTAAAGCCAGAATTGAAAGGCATACAACTAAAGCTATTTGTAAAAGGTAATCAATTATTATTTCAGTAAATTAAAATATAATAAGGAAAAAAATAAGTCTGTAAAAATCGGCATGGATATCGAATCAAGAAAATGAGAGATTCAATGTTCAATGGTTCAATTGTGATATAATATTGATAAGTAATTATACAATGATATAAATTTGTGATAAAAAATAAATTTTGTTCACATTTAAACTTATAAATTAAATATAAATTATTATTAATCTATGCTATATATTTATATAAAATTTATAACCATAAATTATAGCAAATTCACATTATAAACTTGCATTTATAAATCATTTGTATTAGATTTTTATAATTAATAAATATATAAAATTAAAATATATTATATTTAAACGAATTTAGCAAATTTGAATTTTTAAATTAATATTTTAAATTAATTTAGTTAGTTAAATGAAAAGTAATTGAATCGGCTGATTCTTAAAAGATGGGACCAGCTCAATTGTTGGCCGGTTGAACTGGCGGTTCGAGCCGGTTCATACTGGTTCCATGCTTGGCTGAATTTTCATATGAACCGAATTGGTCATATGACTCGTTCACGGTTGAACCAGTCAGTTCGGTCCTATTTTCAAAACCATGGGAAAAAGTACACTTATTTCCAATATACAAAGTTTGTATATTTATGTATTTTCAAATATTAATAATTTTATAGTTATATGTATTTTCATGTGTGGGCTTCGTAAATTTATGCCTTAGCTTCTCGCACCTAAATATTTTAAGGAAATATTTCGGGTTAAATTTTCTGAGGCAAATTAGATTTAAGATAAGGAGATTTTTTTCTCATTTTATGATGACTTTATGATTTGGTTCTAGTTTTTTATAAGTGCAAGCCTTTAAAGTTGATTGGCTCTCCTGATAACTATAGAACTTTTGATTAAGGCTTGATATTAGATTAGACAATAAGTACTAGTAATAATTTTAGCATTGAGATTTTAAAATTTGTCATCCTACATTTAAATTAAATGGTGGGGCAGGGGGATTGATATAAACTCAATCATGATCCTATGGTTCAGTTATCCCAATTTGTCTTTATCCTTAGTCAACTTTGTTATAAGAGATAATCGACTCAACTTAACTGAGTTGCAATGCCTATGAATATCTTCTAGATTTGGAGTGGATGTTTTTCTAAGCGAAATCCATTCACCTCCACAACTATTTATTGATGATGATAAATTTGATAATAATCCCAACTCATAAAGAGCAAATATCTTATCGAGCATATCACTAAAAAAATCTCTTACCAATAAGATCATTACAAGTGTCATCTAATTGATGATTTTGCCATCAAATGACATCAAAGATAAATGGTTATGATCAAGACTCTCAGATCAAGTGGTTTTGCCATGAAATAACTCCATTAAATTATGATCCTGACATGATCTCGCAAATTCCTCAATGTCTAAAAAAATTTGATTAATGAATCATAAAGTGCACTTCATAGGACACAAGTCCTCTATTAGTTAAGGTCTACTTTAATTTACCCACTTTTAAAAACATCCACCATATGTCTACGAAGTTCCCTTGGATGATGCAACCCATAATTCCTGACAAAAATCCTTCGTGCAAGTTGGGTTGACTATCTTCTCTGACTAAGCAGACTAGTGACCATGACAATCTAGGATGAAAAAAACACAGGATCTTGTTTGGGTTTATTATCATTCCCCCCACCATTCACTTTAAGTACAAGTTGTTAAAATTTAAATCATATATTAAATTCATTTCTACTATACACTAGGTACGTTGTGCCTATGTAATAACTAGTTTTAATCAGAAGTGCTCTCTCATCACAAGAGCGGTAATCACAAAATGGGGGCAAAATTTCTTCTTAGTATTCAAAAAATGGGGGCAAAATTTCTTGTTGATGTTTCATCATCAATTTTATTTGGCTTCAAAAAAAAAAACCAAAAATATCCTATATAATTTTAAAGTATATAATTATAATTAATGTTTACAAACAATTAGCCTATCATTTTTAAAGGTCTCCCGACTATTCATACATGACCATTTTAGTCCAGAGTATAATGTTGCTTCAATTTTATCTCTCAACTATACAAAATTGATCCAAAATGATCTCTTTGGGATAAAATTGTGATCAATTTTTTAAAATCATTGGACAAAATTAGGATAAATTTTATATCACAATTGCAAGATACTGGACTATTTTGGATCAATTTTGTATTATTGAGGGCTAAACTATGGCAATGTCATGATCCGGCCCGACTAGCCCAAATTAACGTGGCGGGAACAGATAGTCGTATGATAAGCAGTAAAAAGTAACATTTATCCAACATGAACATATAATAAAGTATATTCCAAAAAGATATAAAAGAGCCACTAAATCATAAATATACTTATAATTTTATTCACTTTTATTAGTTTTCCATAACATCAAAAACTACTAAACAAGTCCATTACATCAATACAAAAAGTTCTTAAAAACACATGCATTCTAAGCCTTACACACTCAAGACACAAACTGAAAGAAAAATCTGTCACTCCGATTCCGTCCAGTCCTACGACGATAAATAAACTGGCTTTCTGCCATCAATTTCTAGATGATTCTCCTGAAAAAGAATCCCACAACAAAGGGTGTGCTTACTTGCTCAGCAGGTAATTCATAAATCTCATAAAAATTTACATAAAACCACAATAAAATATCTTTTTCATATAAAAACTTTAAACAACAATCAATATTGCATAATTTCAAAACCTTTATGTATAAGAAGTCTTTTCATCACTTTTTCCCAAACATAAACCTTTAATATGCATAGAAAATATATTTATGAACTTTAATATGTATAATATTTACTATAACACCCGTCTCAGAGATACCCATAAAGTTTGTACTGTCAGGTACACATTTACATTTATTTGGTCACTCCTTTACTATTGGCTCTGATGAGCCCCCTTTACCATTTGGCTCTGATGAGACCCTTTACTATCTGGGCCCTCCGCATCAACATGTACAGTTTCATATCATAAACTTATAATTTATGTTCAATCAATTATATGCTTTAATAAAAAAAAATTATCATGATTCATAAATCATTTACTTAAAACATGAAACCATGAATTAGATCATAACATGAAAACTTATTAATACCATGAAACCATGAAATAAAAGACTTTACTAACATATCATTTGCAAAATAAAATTCATAAATCACATAACTTTGAAAATTATAAAGGTTTGCACTGAATAAAAGAGTAAAGCATTATATATGAAATTTTTACAATAAATATGAGTACCTACCTTATCACAAGCACAACACTTCCTTATAGTGTCTCTTTGATACACTTCGCTCCTCTTAATGATCACAACCTAACAATCACATATAAAAAGTGTCAACTATAATTCTTCCTTAAAGTTTTAATCATTTTCAAATAGTCTAAACTTGATGCAAACAAAAATTTAAAAACGCTCTAAATTTTTGCAAGCAAAATAAATGCTTCATAGGAAATAGAAAATTACATAAAATACTCAAAAAGAAACTTTTTATAATATAAAACGACACTTACAAACTTTTAAAATATAAACTCCTAAAGTTGCATTTTCTTGCTTGAGAAGAAGGATACAAGTGGCGTCGAACTTGCAGATAGAAGAAAGAGATTAGAAGCCGAGAAGAAGAAGAGAGGACAAGCTCACAAGCTTTCCTAGAGGAGAAGAGAAGAACGGAACATGCTCGCAAGCTCTTCCAAAGAAAGAAGAAAAACCCTCAGGTTTTTTACTCCAAAAATAACATCATAACTCCTTTTTTTTCTTTGCCCAAACACTTTATATTTATAGGAGAAAAGAGGGAAGCCAAACAACCCCAATTATCTCCAATTAAACCTATTAAAAGGGGGAAATGGAAGTCCAAAAGTTCAGTCCAGATTTCTATCCAGAAATAGTTTAGAAATCAGTCCAAAACATCACCCAAACAGCCTCGCAATTAATCCAAAACAGCTCCCAAAAAGGCCACACAAAAACTGGGAAAAAACAGTCACAGAACAGCAGCCAGGGGAGGCAGAATAGCAACAAAAAGGCAGCACAGGAATCGGGTAAAAGGCAGACACGGGAAAGCAACCAGGAAAGCAGCGGTACTGAGCCTACGGTTAAGGAAACGAAGAACGAAGAAAACAAACCTTCAATGCTCACGTCGCCTTCACTATTTGTGTTGTCGAACTGCTCCGTCGACGAAGGATTCTGTCGGCTTTAATGCTCGCGTCGTTGAGCCTCTTTGTCGACGAAAGATGATCCTGTCCGCTTCTATGCTCGCATCATCGAGCCACTCCTATAATGAAGAAGACGAACACCTATGCGGAAACGAAAAACCTAGCTCGCCAAAATTTTTAAGCCATATAAATGAATATGTATATCGAACGGATAGCCGAAATGAATAGGGCAAATTGTGGCTCTGTTTTTTTTAATAGAACACGTGTATCCGATACGCGTGTTCTATCAAATTTAAATAATATTTTAATTGGATACGACAAAGCCGTATTCGACACGTATACGTGCCGAATCGGAGGCGTATCTGTATCCGACACGTGTCCGATACAGCCTGCCTTATAAATAGGTGTATACGTGCAACATAACTTCATTATTACGGACAAAATGCGAAACGAGCATACACGCAAAAATAAGGAATTGTGCTCAAAGGAAAAGACAAATCATCTAACAACCACTGAAATTATGATCCAACACAAACCAATGCTCCTCCGACAAATACTAATAGAATATGACACAACACACTTTACAGCTCCTGTAGTGAAGAAAGATATAGGTGGAAGGGAAATCATGGAGAGAAGAAGTAGAAAGAAGATTGAGACGAAGTAATAGGGGATAGGGAGAAGGCCATCTTGCAAGCTAAGAAACCCTTATGTTTTTTTTTTAATTGAAGAAAAGAAAGATATAGGTGGAAGGGAAACTTTCGAGAGAAGAAGTAGAAAGAAGACTGAAACGAAGTATTAGAGGATATGGAGAAGACTAGCTCACAACCCTTAGGTTTACATTTATTTTCACCCACCATCCACCTCAAGCAGCAAATAAGCCATATTATATATTAGAAGAAGGGGGAAATGATCATAAATTGTTCACTTAAATGTGCCACCAAAACAGCTAATAGAAGCCCTTTAAGACAACCCATTTAATGATAAGTTAAAACACAACATAGGAATCAACATGGGGGAACCTTAACAACTAGCTGTAGGGAAACTGAACCATCAGGCAGCCAACAATAGGGAAATTGAGGGTCAGCAGGGAACCGAGAGCCAGCAGGCAGGGAAACCAAGAGTCAGCAGGGAAAACCATGAGCCAGCAGATAAAATCATGAGCTAGTAGGGAACATGAGGAGACACATGAAATAGAAAACCCATGGAGTGAAACTACGTAAGAACGCCAAATTTAAGCATGATCATGGGTTGTTTTCTATCATAGAACAATAAAAAAATAAAAAAAATATTGAGTCCAAATTACATAAGAGTCTAAAACTTAGAAAAATAAAAAAAACATAGAATAGTAATTCTTGATTACTTCATAAAATAAAAAGAGTGATGTGACAATGTAATGATGAAATCTATAACAATTGGAATAGTTTGCTGCAATGTAATGATGAATGTTGCAATAATGAGAAATATTTGTAAGATTGCAGAGATGGAGGCTACAGTTATGGAAAAATAGGGAAAGACTGAAGAAAGTGAAACAATGAAGCCACATGATTTTGGTAATGTAGTGATGAATACTGTAATAATAGAACTACTAGGAAGAGAAAACACCTTGGGTTTCGATACTGTGATAAGAATTGGAGAGAATTGTTTGAGTATATTTCTCCCATAGATCAATGTGGTGGAAATGAAAATGGAAGGTAAGAGGGCAGAAGTCTTGATGAATGTGGGTCCTAGCCAGCAGAAATCATTCAAGTAATTCACAGTATTTACTATGTTTTGAATTTAATCTACAGTCAATTGTCAATAGAAAATATTTTGACGCCGTTATTGCACTCCTTTTAAGTTTGGGTTTAAAACTAGTGAAAATGATGGCTTCAAAGTTGCTAGATTCCTACTTAATTGCTAAGACAGCCTTAAGTGGTACTCTAATGTTTTTGGCCATAGGAGTTGGATCATTTATTATCATCCTTAAGAAATTATGAATGGCCTTTTAACTAGCTAGCAATTTAGTACAGCTTATGAATGAATTGCAAACTATGAGAAAAAAACATTGAAAGTAACTGATCATTATATCCATTATGATGATTTGTCTTCGCTTCATAAATAAATAAACTGATGCACATAAAGCAGCAGTAGAATTGTAAGGTGGGATAAAATGTATCACATGCATCTCCTACTTTTATTGAGCTTGTAAACAATATTTAATTATCTTTCAGCATGCAGCATTCCCTAACTGGTGTGCATAGGGACAATAAAAGAGACAAATCACATCTCATCTCATATGGCTGCCTATGGGAGCACATAAAACCTAGCGAAATGTATGTATATACCCTTTTTTTCTCTCTTTCTCTTCCATAATTTACTTCATAATTGCCTAGGAAACCCTAATATAACGAAGGAAAACAAAAACTCAAATGCTGATAAACTTTTAATCCTTATTTGTTCTTAAAATAATCTTTACCAGTTATGATATTGCAAATTATATATGCAAATTATATTTTCTGATAAAACTATTCTCCTACTATGGTGACATATTGAGGGGTTGATCACCTTTGTAAGAGCTCTATTGGATTAGATTATGGATTATTTTTAAGAATTTGAAGCGGAGATTGTTGATACAATGTTTAATTGATGAAAGTTTCTTAGATGGGAAGAAGTGGTTTACATAGCTTGATAGATAATGCTTCAATCCCCTAAATATTAATGATGCTATTTAAAATGCAGTGATATTAGAATTACTTTTAAGGATGACTATATCATTTTTTCCTGGGCTCAGCTTGTAGATTTTCACACAATCCCCAAAGCTTGAACCACGTAGCCCACATCCCAACATCCATTGGTCCAGCAACACCAGAATTTTTCTTTATACTTCTGTTGTGTATTTCTGTTAGAATTTAATATCTTGGTATTATTTAAACGATTTCAGATTTTGCATAGCCAGTCTTTTCGATTTCGAGCATTGGTGCTTCTAGGGAGATTTCTTGACATGGGGCATTGGGCTGTAAATCAGGTATGATCAGTTCAATGGCATCATTGTTGTATTTTGTAAACAAGGGAAGTGTTTATTTTGTATATGTAGTAATCTTTGTAATCTTCAAATTCGCTTCTCAGGCGTTATCTGTTGGAATATTTCCTTATGTGCTCAAGCTGCTGCAATCAAAGGCAATGGAGCTGCAACAAATTCTTGTGTTCATTTGGACAAAAATCCTCTCTCTTGACAACGTATTGTTGATATACACCCTGACTTCGTTGCATTCTACTTTATCCTTGTCTTTTGGAGTTAGTTGGAGGTGCATTCCCTAGTGTTCTAGAAAGTTATTTATGAACTAAAAGATTTGTTGTTGGGAGGAAGTTGAAATGTTTACCTTTATTTGATCCTATAGCATGCCATTCAAGATTGTTAAACTGAAACCTTATTTGTTTATTTTTTTTAGGGAAACTGTTCTTTCCGGGATGATCTGGTGAAAGATGGAGGCCATAACTATTTTATTAAGTTTCTCGATGGCATGGATGCTTACCCGGAGCAGCGGGCAATGACTGCCTTTGTTTTAGCAGGTATTGTTGACGGATATAGGTTGGGACAAGAGGCGTGCATCCAAGAAAATCTCATACATGTATGCTTGAAGAATCTGCAACTTGCAAGCTCCGATGAAGCACATACCGAACCTCTCCTTCTTCAATGGTTATGCATTTGTCTTGGAAAATTGTGGGAGGATTTCCATGAAGCACAACTCATCGGTTTACAAGCAGATGCACCGGCTATTTTGTCAATATTGCTGTTAGAGCCCCAACCAGAGGTTCACCCCTGCCTCTGCTCTTTGCCAAGTTGACCTACTGTACCAGGACACTTTATGTTAAACAGTAGTAATCATTTTGTTTCAGGTTAGAGCAGCTGCTGTCTTTTCTCTTGGCTCCCTTATAGACGTTGGGTCTGAATCATTCAGAGATGGACATGGAGATGTTGAGGATTGTGATGCGGATGAGAAGTCTAAAGCTGAACTACATATTGTCAAGAGTCTTTTGCAAGTTCTTGAAGATGGAAGCCCCTTGGTTCGGTCTGAGCTTGTTGTTGGTATGTAAATAGATCTTTTGATATGTGTAAATTTTCAACATGGCCTCCCCACTGGCTTTGGATGTTTAACAACTAATGTGCCTTAATGCCATGTAGAGGCTTTAACTATGTCACGCTTAAGCTGCCTGAAAGCATAAAGCTTCAGAACTCCACCACAATCACCTTCATAACCAACACCACTACCATTGTCATTTCATGGTTTTAGCTGCAGCAGTGTTGTAATTGTTTTTTTGCAGTGGCTGTTTGATATATTCTAGCATTTCATTCTTATTTAGCGTTGTACATTTCTGGTTTTACTATTTTATTTTGAACTTGTGATTGTGCTAACTGCCTAATTTTTCTTTGTTGTCCTTTCACTTTTAAGTGTTTCTTCTTTTCCAAGCACTAGATTTTCAAGCCATCATGACCTGTTTACATTTTTTCTGTTGTATCTAATGAACGAGACCTTACTAGTTTTGATAAGTTACTCCTGTTGAATGCTACCATCACACTGCTCTATCAATTATTTCACATTTTTGGATTACTAGAAATTCGTGTTCAACTCTCATTTTTTGAATAAAAAAACATATTATACGTATAGATAGCAAAAAGATTCTGCAGTAAAAAAAAGTCAAAAGAATCCAGAAAAAAGAAGGTTCTAGCGCTCCAAGGTAAGAATTGTTCCAAATATCAAGGCATACAATACCCCGCAGAGAACCGGGCAACTTAAATAAATTAAAAACAGAACAAGACTTGGCTCTAACACCCATAAATATTTCATAATTTTTTTAGGCTGGATGATGTCTTCTTCAGAATCCGTGGACGCACCACCGATTATCTCCATGACCACTTACTCATGCCACTGTGATGATTGAACATTTTTCAGCATATTTGTAACCTAAACGGACCAAACTATGTGTAAAATCAGGTGCACATTAGAATAATGGTCATTCTACCTCCTGTGCTAAACAGGGACATGATAACTCTAGAATCCGTACAGGAAATTTTTTAATTCCATTGAATTATAGAATTTGATTTAGTAATTAGTTATAGAGGAAATGACAAAATCCCGTTACTCTTATTATAAAAATCACATCTTTTAAACCAGGAAATATGTAAATACTAGATAATATGATTTGTTATCTTCTTCAAAGTGAGGATGGGTCTGACTAAGAATATTATGATGAGGATGAAGTTGATCCCGTTACTGTTATTTTTTTCAATCTCATCTTTTTTTTTTCTTCTCTATCAATGCCTTTATGGTGTGCTTCTAAAGATTGTGATTTTGGAAGTGACAAAGAACTCATTTCTTCATCCATATGTTCAACAAACGAAGTTGTGCTCTGCTCCAACTCCTCTGTTTGTTGTTTTTTCATGCTCATTTCTTTCAAATTTTATTGCATCTGATGACGAATGTTATTTAGGACTTTTTTGCACGAAGTAATGTTACCTTTAATTCTTGCTAGATGATGTTTCATCCTGCTTCCACCTTTGTACATAATCCCACAATGTAGGCATTTAAATTGCTTTTTTTCATCTGCGCCTTTAGTCTCACTATAGTGATTCCAAACAATATCTACCTTTTCGACGCACATTATGAGCTGAAGTTGTCGGTGGATACACTCTAAAATAAAATAACTTTCAACATGATTTCAATATTATGCGTAATACTATGTTCAAAATGTAAAGATGGGTAATACATGATCTAAAACAAAAAGTTTGTTTTTGGCAAACGTCCTACTTGAGATAACTTGTATATACATGAATGCATGATAAATTGTAAGTGAAAGGATTTTATTCTCCCCATTTAGATGCCTTTATCTATTTCTATTCTATAATTTTATTGTGAAGACCATTCCTTGGTGCAACATAAAGACCATGTCCAATATTTATAAAGAAAAGCTAGGGCAACCTAAAATATGGTAAAACTCTCAAAATACCATTAATGAAATAGTTCTTACATTGAGCATGCGTGCGTAGTTTGTTTTCTTCATTGAGAAAATATTAAGCTTCACAACTAAAAAAAATGCATACGCCATAACTCATAAGTAACCCTAAAATGACTCTTTTAATTCAAATTGACTACACATAAAATATAAATACATAGAGTAAAAAACGTAGATTTAATGACATATCAATAAAAGCTAGTAAACAAAACTTATAAGCAATGACATCTCAATTCTTGATTGCATAGATTTAATGACATATATCTCTTAAACAAAAATCTCATATCACAAGAATTGTCTTCCAAAGTCACGTGAACCACACATTCATAAATCATAAATGCATAAAGTCTTTTTTTTTTTGGGAAAATATAAATGGATAGAGTGAAAAAATTATCTAGTGCTCATAAAAAAATGTTATTGATTATATTTGTATAAATATTATGATCTTACTGCAAATATTGCACTATAGAAGAAGCTTTTGCCACACGGGATGCAGGGGAAAGAGTGAGAGGCGGAGAGCACTAGGAGGCGGAAGGAGACGTTACCGAGCATCTCTAACTCCAACAACAATCGTCCGTTTCCACCAGCCGGCAACTACTCACCAAGTGAGCTACGAGCGACCACTGCACGCAATTCACGAACAAAGGAGTCGGGAGAGACCCGTGACCTAGGAGAGGAAATGAAGAAGAGGTCTGCGGCTGTGAGGGAAATCTCATTTTTCTTTAGGTTAACGAATTCCATATTAGTAAATTTATTTAGGTTATGCAATTTCACCCGTTGGATGTGCGATTCACGACTCAAAATTGGAGTTTTCTGAACCGTGCGGTTCTTTACCACGTGGTTGGTCTGACGGTTAGCCGATTCAACCAGGCTTAAACCGGTTTTTGGGCGGTTCAACTGCAATCCAACTTTCCTTATAGGACCGGACCAGACCGGCCGCTGGATTGGTCCACAGTTCAACGGCCGGTCCGGTTGTTAAAACCTTGGACACAAGTTATTCAGCTGAGGCTGTTTATGCAATATTTTATTGAGGCGTCATGATATCATCGATGCTGAGATTGGGTTTTTTTTTTTTTTAATTAATCAAATTTTATTTTCTTTATTTAATGTTTGCATTTATTTTTCTTTGTTATTGCTGTTCAATGATGTAGATACTTCACATATGTCAGGTCTTGCTCGCTTTGGCTTTGGTCACAACAAGCAACTGAAGCCAATTGCTGGTGCATTTAAGCAGCAGGGAAGCTCCATCTCTTCACAAATTGTCTCTGAGCTGAGAGTTGGTTGTGGCAGCATGGCTAGTGCTCGAGACAGAATGATCTCAACAAGAAGTCCCACTGCATCCACTGAGATTATGCATCATTCTCCTGTGTCGGATGATTCCTCTCACTGTTCAGACTCTGGAATATTTGTAAAAGAAAGTACTACAGATGGAGACATTAATCAATTTAGATCAAGGTCTCTAGATAGTGTAGTTTACTCCCAATATCTTGTTGCCATGTCTTCTTTAGCAAAAGATCCATACACTCGAATTGCTATTTTGGGAAGAAGGGCACTCGCTATTATTGGCATTGAGCATGTAGTTTCAAAAGGAGCAAAATACAATGATGGAAGTTTTCACCAAGGATATTTATCTTGTCAATCTATGTCTTCTACCATTGGTTTGACTCGTTCATCTTCCTGGTTTGACATGCATTCTGGTACTTCAATTTTGATACATTTTAATATTCACCCGGAATGCTTAGAAGAACAATATTACCCTGCTTATTATTGTTATGTTTTCCATGCAGTTAAATTGCCTGTGACATTTAGAACACCCCCTGTTAACTCTACAAGGCAAAATTACCTTACTGGATTGAGGCGAGTATGCTCATTGGAGTTTGGGCCACAACTATGTCGTCCACAAGACACTGTGTTGGCTGATCCACTGTTAGGTTCTATTGGATCCGTTGGGACCTCTGAGCATAGTTTACTTCCTCGGTCTTCTATTTATGACTGGAATCATCAATATTTTTCTCGGCCTCTTCTTAATGCTTCAGATGAAAATGAAGATGACCAAGCTTTAAGAGAACAAAGAGAGAAAATTGCATTGGATTGTATAGCTAATTGCCGGCATTCATGTAAGTTTTTTGTGATGTTTGTATTTAGCGTTTAATTTATTTGTTTTTTTATTTTTCCACTGATTAGTATTTCTTTTATGGTTTTGTATTGATGCAGCTATAACTCAACTTAACAATCAAATTGCTAGCTGGGATACCAGGTTTGAGACTGGAGCAAAAGCCACTCTACTATTGCCCTTTTGTCCGATAGTTGTTGCTGCAGATGAGAATGAGAGGATAAGGTATTAAAGCATACCATTTTAATTTCTAGCAGTATATGATGCTGATTTCTATATTTATTCATTTTTCTTGTGAATTTCCTACTTTTCACGCATGGCTGAACTTTATTTGGGATATTCAATTTTGGTTAGAAGAGAAATAATCGTGGGATTATGTTTGTTTAAGTAAATTAATGTCATGTAAATTTTTTTCTTTTTCAATCTTTGTGGATTTGGTTGAGAAACAGTTTAATTTAGATTTTTCTTTTGTGCTTAATAGATCAGGAGACGTATTTATTGGATTGTATAATTGAAGGTGATGTCAAAACTCGTAAAAATAAATATCTTATAAATTTGATACTTATATATGTTAAGGGCTGTGAACATTTTTTTAGTTGTTGGAGAATTGATATCATAAGGTGATGTGCCCATTGCATTGGATTCTGCAACATAAGGCGTATAAATAAGTGTTAGTGAGCATAAGGTTGTGAATGGGAAGTAGATGGTTACATTTGTCATTGCTATCATGACCTAGACAGCTAGACTGAGTATTTAGAATACCGAAGTCGAAAGAAATCAAAGGTAATTTAATTCTTCCAGTAATAACTAAAACATCAAATAAAATAATATATAAAAATATCGGAAAGAACTACTAAGTATCTATTACAAGTTTGAACATATATAATACAAATCATTTCTATTTTTATTCTGTCCTCGTTTTCTGTACACAACATTTCCTGTCAATCATTTACTCAACAGTAGCTTTGCTCTGAAATATTTAATTTGTTGGTTTAAGTTTTCATAATTAAACTCGATGGTTAATTACAATTCTATAATATAGCAATAAATAAAAATAATATGAACATAAATTATTATGGTTAATCATTAAATCATACATTTTATAGAAATTTAAATATGAGTATTGATAACATAAACATTACTACAATGAAAACAACAAACCTTTATCCTATTATGTGGGGCGGATTACGTGAATCATTTTCTCCATTATGCCCTATGAAGAGTCAAATTCTCTTTTAAATCTAAAAAAGAGTCAATTTTAATACTTTCTAACCAAGTCTCTTTAGGTCCACCTCTACCTTTCTTAACATATGTATGATCTAATATATCTACTCTCCTAATAGGGTTATCAGAAGGCTAATGTTTTATGTGACCAAACCATGTAAGCAGACTATCTCTAATTTTATCCGCCACTAGAGCTATTCCAACTTTTTTAAGTATGCACTCGTTTCAAATTTTATCTCTAAGTGTAAAGCCACTCATCCACCCGAGCATCCTCATCTGTGCAACACATAATTTTAGGTTTCTTTTTTAATGGTCAAAATTTTCCATCATAAAGCATTAGAGGTCTCTCATCACCATCATAATCATTAAATCGTTCATTTTAGAGAAATTTAAATATGAGTATTGATAAGGTAAACATTATTTTGCATAATATATTTTTTGGTATTACATTTACCAATTTATAACTTATAATATGTTATTTATTTCAAGGGTAGTGTTTAATATTGCACTGATTAAGGTAAATTTACCATAAAGAAGTGAAATCTTGTATTTGTATGTTGACCTCCACACATCTGCCTAATAGCATGAGCAAAGGTACTGGAATCGACGACTCGAGTGACAGTTAGCGAGCGCGACGCGTCACTTGAACTGTCAAATGTCTTCTGATTGGCAAACATATCGCGCCGTTGCAATTGAAGCGTCGAATTTGTTTAAGATGGACCACCGCGCAGTCAAATCGGTCAAAAATGGTTCAAATCGACGATAACAACCAAAATTGACGTACAATGCTGCTCAAATGATGTCCGATCGCAAAATGAACTTCGTCGTTGTGTTCAGAACGTTCAAGTCATCTAAAAATGACTATAATTCTGCCCAATAAAATTCGCTAGGAGAAATTGGCATAGATCTTGAGGCAAAAAATGCGCGTAAACCGAGGTGCACATAGAATAAGTATTATATATATATATATATATATATATATATATATATATATATATAATTCCCCTCAAAGCCTATCCCATCGTCTGTGCCCCATCCCTTGTACATTCGACGCCGTTCTGAACAGGCTGTAGTCACCCATTCCCACGTGTGCAAATCCACCTCGATCTTGCCTTCATTCATATTGATGAAATGAAAAATGAATGGAGCTCTTTCTTTGCTTCTTTCCGGCACACATTTCTTCCTCACAATCCCGGCTACTATGCTGCCTTTCTTCACAATCTTGGCTACCATGCTGATTTTCTTCCTCCTGCACGCAAGTCGTACTTTTCAGCACCGCGCCCAACTGATCCTTCCATTTGAAGAACCGGGTGATCCAGTTGTTCTCCTTCCATCTTCTTCTTTCCTCGAACCCGCAAGCATAGGTTCGATCCCACGAGCAGCAGCTGATCGAGTCCTCACTTTTAACCCGGAATCTCCCGTATCCTTCGCAGTTGACACCTCTAGCCCGATCGGAAGCCCACACCTCTTTTGACCATAACCCACGTAGGCACCTCAATCCCGCACCTCTATAGCCCGATCCTAGCCTTCCTTAATTTTGCAAGCCGACCCTCACAATCATAAAGCTTAAGTTCGATTGACATGCCGATCCCAGCTACCCAAGTTCTGACTTTGTGCTTGTTACTAGAGCCGACGCTTCACCCGAGTCACCCTTTCCTATTCAAACAAAGACCGAAATGCAGCCTCTGATTCACTCGATCTATTCGGACAGAGCCTGATTTGCCCGATTTCCCTTGGCCTCTCCCTCGCACACGTGAAACCTTCTGTTCGAATCCCTTCAGTTGTAGCTTAACCCGCCTCCTATAGCCGATGCCAGCCCTCTCCAACTCCCATTCGGTCTTATCTGCTTGTCGTAAACCATGTCGGATCCCTCCTCAAGCCGCAGGCCTCCACAACCCCACTTTCTAGCTCCGACCTGCACAACATGCCATAATCTTCCGCAACTTTACGTAAGCATCCAACGTCCGAACTCTTCAATCCACCATTTTCGCACCAACTCTTCAATCCGCCATTTTTGCACTTCTTGGTGAAATCCCATCGACCTAACTAAACCAAGCAAACTGAACTCACCAGCCTCCTCTCACATGAAAACTTCAATGGTCGGAACAATCCCTCTTTTACAGCAAGCTTACCCTACCCAATCCCCTATACTCAGCCACAACAGTTTACAATGCCTTTCTACTACTTCCACCAACAACCCACTCACTCTAAAAACCAATTCTCACCTAAAAAACTTAAGAACGACCTCTCTCTCTCTAACCTTCCTCTCTCCTATCTCTCTATTATTATTATTATTATTATTTTAAAAAGAGAAGAAAGAAGAAAACTAAAGAAAGAAAGTTTTAAGAAGAGAAAAGATAGAGCAAAAGAAAATTGTGGGCCTCAATCTTCGTAAGCCATCATCTTTGTCACATCGATATTTTTGTCGCTCGCTTGCAAAGGTATAAATGAGTTTTAAAACTCAAAATCTCTCAAATCCTGCTTGTGCCGCACTGGGGGACCACCTATGCAGACTTTTCATAGCATGGTAGGAGGGAACCTAGTGTGACGCCCGCGACGAGGTGGCTGAGCCTTGTGCATGTTTTTTTTAGCGTGGTGGGGTAAAACCTAAGTACCTATGTACGTGCTTCTATGCCTGTAGGGAAAAAATGCATCTTCAAATAAGTACCACTGAAGACTCTTGTACGCCTTTCTTGGTGTGGTGGAGAAGAAGATCACGGCCGCAGTTTCACTCAGCACTGACCATGCGCGTCTTTCTTGATGTGGTGGGCAGGCTAAGATCAATATGCAATGAGTATGAAGAACCTCCTGCAAATGCTAATATTGGAGTTCCAACAAACACAACAGCTTACTCGCAATCAATATGAAATGAATACGGGCAACTGTAGGAGGTCCGTGATGTACGTAGTAGTTTTCCTACGAGTCAATGTGTAGCTTAGACAAATGCAACTCACGTGACAATCAATAACATAGATTTGCAAACATGTATGGTGAGTTTCGGGTAAGCATGGGAATTTACACAATGTTTTGCAAGCAAGATCAAAAAACATGCAATGAATGTGAGCTTCTACGAGCTACTGTGAGAGGCCCGTGATGCATACAATGCTCCTGCCTACAAGCAACGGTAGTGAATGTTTTGCAAGTTGGAGGGATCCCCTACAGATATAAGCAAGTAAATGACAATTAGTGTGACACGTTGCTTGCACACAAGAGCAACGAGCTCGTGGTAAATACAAGCATCTACAAGCTACTGTAGAAAATCCGTCTTGTACACAATGTGCTATTTGCAAGCAAATGCAAAAAGAACTGTGATAAATGTGAGCACGTACGAGCTGCTATAGGAGATTCGTCAGTGCACGATGGCTTGCCTGCAATAAGCAGCAGGCGACCCGTAGCGCAGCGCTAAGACCCGCCTACAAACAAAATATACGTGGAATGCAGTTCACTTTCATGCAATAGCAAACGACTTTTCAACATCTGCTGACGGCGCACTACCATCGAACAAATCCAACAAAACTTGTAATGCACAATAGCTCTCCTACCATAAGCAACAAATGACCAGTAACGTATGTGGGCTCCGAAAATTCCTCTCATATGCGGCCTTCAGCTTCCCGAAGCTCAGATAGGTGGGATGGGACCCCGGTGCGGCGCCTACGGCGAGGCGGGGTCACTTATAAGTACCCCCGAGCGGGGGGAAAGCAAATTGTGTCTTTTAAACAAGTACCGTCAAAGACCCCATACACGCCTTTATTGTGCGTGGTGGGAGGAGCAAAAAATCATGGTCGCGGTGTCCTCGTCCAAGGACACCTACCATACACGCTTTTATTGCGCGTGGTGGGAAAGGCCCAGTTTCTTGTAGTTTTCCCCTAAACGGGGGAGACACCGGGAGGTTGCCGAAATTTCGGGTGAATGTACGACCGCACTTGGACCTGTTTGAACTCAAAAAGAACAATTGTGGACTCGAACTTGTGAACTTTGATGCAATAAATTCAATTCTAATTGAATCCAAACTTAAGTAAATCATAAGAATTAGAATTGAAGAAAGACTCAGAATTTGAATCAAGTGAACATAATTTGAACTCCAAAGCAAGGACTTGGGCAAGTAAACTTGTAGACTCGGTTTGGACTCAAGCAAAACTCAACTTGAACCTGAATATGGTATGAACTACATAGAGCTTGCAATTTGAACAGCAGGGGACTCGAAAGGATGGAAGAGGCTCACTAAGAGCCTGAACTATACTTGAACTCAAGCATGAACAAAGGACATGACATTAACATGAACTTGGACTTAAAGTCAAAAGAGCAAATACATAGAACTTTGAACTTGAGCTTGAATTCAACAAGATTATTTAGGACTTGGACTTTAACAAATCATGTGAAATCAAAGTTAGACCAAGATGCAATAGGCCAGCCTAATTCCAACAAGACATTTGCAGCTGTACAAGCTAGAACTCATAAAGAATGTTGATTGAATTCTCAAGACATACAAATGATGAATGATAGAATTGAATGGCTTGTAACATTTAAGAAAAATCAACTTGGTAAGTGACAACAAGTGATATCTGCACCGTTATACAAGAAAATTCAATTGCTCCTATAAACAAAGATATTTGGTTTGCATGGATAAATCAACAATAAGTGTGGCTCATTTTGTTCATTACAAATGTAGAAGTGCACACAACATACTACAAGCGACATCAAAGGAGCTATAAGGAACGTAATGTCATATCTCTTATCAACAACAATTCAATTACAAGAAGATATAATAACGAGGGAATTGCAAATGCTAATCAAAGAGGGTGATCCATCTGAATCTCATGCAAGCAAGCAAATTTCAAATCATGGTTTAAATCATTCGAATAAACCACCTTTGAAGATAAAAGACTTGCAAGTGCGATGTGCTTACAAATAACAAGAAGATGTTGAAAGATATGTTGTGGTTATAAGACCATGACCTAAAATATCTTGTAGAGTGATAACTGATCTACATGCAAACAATGATTAAAGATCTGCAACACATACAATATTTCTACAAAGACAAATGTATGTGCCACATGCCACTGATGGGTAGATGTAGAAAGACTTCAGTAAATGCAGTATCCTGAAGTCAATTCCAGTCTGTGAAGGAATATATCTACCTGCCTACTTGTAGCAATGGCGGATGTACTACACGAGCCAAATACCATAACAAAGTGCATAAAGAATATGACAGATACAAGCCCCCACGAGCTTTTTCCCCTCTGTGAATATTACATACAATCTACGAACAAATGCCAAAGAACTACAATGAATGCAAACATCAACGAACACAAGGCAGGAGATTAGTTGGTACACTACGAACCACCTGCAGAAAGCAACGAGTAGTACACGACAGTCTACCTGTACGAAGCAGCGAACAATTCTATTTAGAAGCTGCTACTTCGCGCCACCGGATCCGCAATATTATTGGAAGCGGACAGAAGGCGTTTCACAAATATTCCAAAATGCCCTCACACATGCACTTTAGTTTGTACACACTTAGGTACACTAAAAGAGGGTATACAATCAAATACCCGTATGGGCCCCGGCGAGCGTGTTATTGGTACACACGTGACGTCTAGGGATGCTGCGCGGATTATTAAATTTGAACCTGATCCTTCTAAGTAGATAAAAGGAGTTGACATGGTTCAATTATAAAATGCCCCCAAATACCCTCATGGGCCCCAGCGAACATGTTATTGGTACACATGTGACGTTTAGGGATGCTGCGTGGGTCAATAAGTGAATTCTAGTTCGAACCCGATCCTTCTATTTGGATCAATAGGAGTCGACAGGGTTCGAACCTTCAAACAAGTACACGGTTGTGGTGACCAGTGTATTTGTTTTAATACATTCATATTAGGCCTTCAAGGCCTATAATCAAGAGAATTCATTAATAAAGGCACCTCGATGTTTAAAATTTTAACTTCTTTTTACTTTAAGGGGTTTCACATCAATATTCCTTAAATTTTTAGTTGATCCTTAGTGCACAACCTAGCCATCATTTAAATGATTAAGTCATTTGATATTTATATTAAAATTTCTAATTAATTTGAAAAAAAAAAGCAATAACAAATTTAAACCTTCCTTATTTTTCAAGAGTACTCTTGCTTGCCTTCATTGTATTTCTTCAACTATACTATTTAATTTGTTCATTGTCCAATACAACAATAAAAATTTCTAACAAAATGCAAAGTAACGTCTGAAATGTCGAATTAAGAGCAACATTGATGGTAGGAAACGTCATCAAAGATAACATTAAACTCATAGAACATATTTAAAGTCAATGTCGAACCCATCGAATATCATCAAAGACCATGCAAAAGCATCGTTAACATGGAAGTCATCTAATTATTAACTCACCTTTTAATTGCATTTTATATTTTATTCTATAAAAAATTTATTCAAATTATGTTTAAAAAATTTTCCTTTCTTACTTTCACATGTTCTTTCCTTTGGTCAAATTGAGATCATACAAATTGATTCTTTTTCTTCTTTTCTACACTGGTAGGAAATTCATTTATTTTTTGTCTCTTTCTCTTTGCCTCTGATGCAATTGAACCTATTGCATGATGCTTCTTCTTTTATGATTTCAATTTTGGCAAACAGGTCCGAATCACCTTACAACCAAACATAAACCTCTCCTTTTCTTCTATCTTTGAACAGGTCGCATGATGCTTTTTTTTTTTTGTCGAATAGGAAATGCATAGCTGCCCATTTTCTTCTTTGATTTCCTACTCCAGCAATTAGGTCGCACAAAGACTCACTACACCCACGAGTGAACTCCTCTTTTTCTCCTTTATCTTCATCAAACATCAGCGACCTGGATCGCACGATCGAACATCTATTCTTCTTTTCTCAAGTTCGCTCGAATTTCTCTTCTCTGTCAAAACACACTACATGCAAACTCTCTCCTTCCCCTCTTGTATTTGACTCCATTCAAGGCAAGCATGTATGGCCGATCCTGAGATCGACCATGGCTTTGTTTATAATGCCCAAGGAGAGATAGATATCTTCCTATCTGCTTTCTACGAACCAGATTGGGAGTACGACGGCACGGTGGAACGCTACGTCAACTACATCGTCTACTACCTCGCCGAGACTATCGAGCTTCAATGACCAAGAACATCGTGGTTCCTCGTTGGACGATCCTTGCCTCCTTTACCTCTGGCTACCTTCCCAACAACCAAGCTCCTCGGCTCTTTCTTCCTAGTGGTCATTTCAAGTCTAGTGTAGAAGATCCTCAACCACTAAGCCTTAGAACTGTAGAGAGAGAGAGTAAACCCTCAAGGTGAACATCTCAATATTAAATTTCAGATTTGTGTTATAAGCTATTACATTACGTTTGCCTTTGTATTTGATTAAGAACGTCTTTGTTAATCTTCATTTATTTCTTTGCCTAAGCAAGTTGAAGATTGCGAATTTATAACATTTTACTTTGATTTGACGCATAATTTTATAATGGTTAACTTTTAATAAATTATTTTGTTAATCTCTTGTAAACTCCTCGCATGTATCACATCAAAAAATCAATCTCAAATTGAAGATTGCTGAGACATAGGATGAGTTGATGAAGATGGTGCTAGATCTAGTAGTCAAGTACCACACTTTTGACTCTTTGGAATCTCATTCATTTGTTCTTGAGAGAATTGATACAACATATGGACCTTAAATTTTTGGCAAGACATAAATCTAGATAATTTGTTCAGAAAAATAATTTGATTTTTTTTTAGTGTTTTTATTTAAATTAGAATGAATTATCTCTTTGAATTTATTAGATTTATTTTGATTTAAATTATGATGAATTATGTTTTTGGATTGCCTTAGATTTATATTTCAATTAGTTGTTAGGATTAGATTTCAATTAGTAGTTAGGATTATATTTCAATTTGGTTAAGGATTAGTTTTGAGTTTTGTCTGTAACCTTATTTCTATAATTATGGAATGATAGATGTATTTTAATTATCCATGAAGTGCAATTAAAATTATTTGTTATAGTCCTCCTTTCACTTTTCTCTCCCTCCCTCCCAGTTATCTCTATCCACATGAATCTGTCTCCCTTCTTTTTCTTCTTACAATTAAAGATGCCTCCTGATTTCCATTAATCTCAAGCATAAAAAAATTCCTTCTTTCTCTTATATTGATCGCATGTAAATACCTACTAATTAGTTCATAACGCATCTGACGCCTCCAAGCCCTGTTCCCCCACAGTACTGCTTCTTACATGCCATGCTTTAATGGTAATCCATCTCTTCTCCTCAATCAAAGTCAAATTGCTGTGGTGAAGTACATCACTGAGCCTAATCATGCCTTGCCTGATTGTCAAATATATCTGGTCATTACTTTAAACTGTTTGATTTACTGATGATGCTTTTGCTCTGATTTGGATTTGTATTTCACTCATTTGATATGCCAACTCTATTTCACCATATTTTATGTATTGACCCAATTGATGGACGCATTAGTAAACTTCTCTTGATGCTGATCTTCACATTCAACCATGCCAGTAATGTTAATGTTGACATGCTATGTTGGTTTTTGCTAACCATTTGTTTAACCTTTTAGGGTATGGAACTATGAAGATGCGACACAATTAAACAGTTTTAGCAACCATTATTCCTCAGATGGAGGAATTTCTAAGCTCTGCCTTGTGAATGAACTTGATGATAGCCTGCTTCTTGTTGCTTCGAGTAAGCTTCCTTTTTCCAGTTATTTATAGTGATTTGATAACCAGTCGAGTGGATATATTTGCTGTTTATTTGGTTTATGATGACGTTACCTTGTATGCAGGTGAAGGAAATATTCGTGTATGGAAAAATTATACTCTGAAGGATAGACAAAAGCTTGTGACAGCATTCTCATCTATTCAAAGTCATAGAGCTGGTGTTCTAGCTTCAAATGCTGTAGTTGACTGGCAGCAACAATCTGGATATTTGGTACTATTTTTCCGCTTCTTTCTTCTCATTTTGCTATTTTATTTCCTTAATGCATAACTAAGTTTCTATTCTTTATCATGTTTTCTTTTATCAGTATGCTTCTAGTGAGATATCCTCCATCTTAATTTGGGATCTCGATAAGGAGCAAAATATTAGTTTCATTTCATCATCATCGGACAGCAGCATATCTGCACTGGTAAGCCATTTCGAGAGCTTGTGTATGTAACTTGCTGTGTGAGTGACTGTGGTCGAATGTGTCTTGAATGTTGAGTTATTAATTACTGAAATCATTGCATCCTTATTTTATTTATATTGCATCATGATATGCATGCTATGAGGTGTGTATACTTCTTAAGCGCATATTATGGTCTCATCGAGATGGGCTCAATGTTGTTGGGTCAGTTGAGCTGCACAAAATCTTAAGGAAAGGATAGGAGTATTTTGTGATGTCATGATGCAAGTATGATGGTTTGCATTAGTTATATAAGTAGGTAAGAGAGCTAGGGCGGTGTGAACAAGCCATGGGCGTACGTTGAGTGAAGTTGAGAGCATGTTGTGAGTAGAAGATACACAGACAGGGTACTACAGGGTAAATAACAAAGATTTTTATCAGGTTAAGGCTTTGATACTAGCTAATATTGCACAGCTTGAATTAGATGAGTTTAATTTTGGAGGTTGATAATATTGAGAAACAAAGGGTTTGACGAGATAGACGAATGAACTTCTTAGATGGAGAGAGGCGAGGGATAGAGATGAAGTAATAAAGGAGAAACTTTAGGAAGGGGGAGAATTGACAAAACTCTTTCTCTAGCTTATCTTATATTAATCAAGTATCTTAGAACGATATTGGAATCCCATGTATAAACTCAGGAGTTATATTAGATGACTAAATTTGATAAAAATGATCACGACATTAATATATTCTTATTACACAACTAATAAGAATGCGAATAAATACTTTTAAGTATAAAAAAAGGCAAATACAAAATAGACTCCCGTAAAAATTAAAGGAACTTACAGTACATCAACGTGGCATGGCCTAAAAGCCTCATCCCTCCTCTATGGTTGCTAGTAACTACAACTCATATCCACCTTATTGTTCCTCATTTATGCCAATCCAACACTTCTTCTCAACCAATAACCTATGCAGCCTCCCGTAATGTATATAGTCTACAATTAACCACCACTTTTCCAAGCACCCTGAAACCTTACAGTGACAACTTCATAAGCCAATTGCAACACCGTATTCGATAGCAAAGTTCTGCTACATAAATCCATTAGCCGGCTTTTGATTATTTTTTGTATTGCTCCTATATTGCAGCTTCAGGTGAGGGTTCAACTCCCACCCATGTTGTGTGGTTATATATGTATATGTCATCTTTCAATTTTCATTTTCTTTCTAATAACTTGATATCTGCTTAAAGTAATATTCCCAAATACCGATGCTCATTCATGTGGATGCATTTGAGTATCTTATGGTAGTCTAGATGATGCAGAATAGTCATCATGAGGTGGGTTTAAACTTCAACTATATCGCTGGACATGCAAGGAGAGCATGCTCATCTATTTGTTCCATAATTATTTATTTCCCCTCAAGGCCGTCCCCAAAGGGCAGAAATAAAGTCTTGGTAGTAATGTGATGTTTATGTAGAGTTCTATCTCTATTATTGGACAGGAGGCTTACATTTCTTTTGTACTGCTGGAATAACATTAATAATGAAGTACATAATAGAAACAAACAAGATTGTTTGATTTTTAATTTCTTTTTGTTGATTTTGTATTTCAACAACAATAAATTGATAAAGAATATGATATCCGTTTGTGTGTGTTTTTTGTCATAGAAGTGCTGGCATACTTTCCTTTTTCTGGGGAAGTTGTTGTGAAGATTTGTGTGCATGTGTATGCTCCATATACATATGTGCTTGGATTTTGATATTTGCATATCTTTGTGCTTTGATAGTCTGCTTCTCAAGTTCGCGGAGGTCAGATTGTGGCAGGTTTTGTTGATGGATCAGTTAGAATATTTGATGTTAGAACTCCGGACATGTAAGGATATCTTTGAAACCTGATATTGGTTTAAGTTTTAATTTTTCCTTTTAAAATCATGATAAGTATCTTTATTTTTTAGAATTACATTATTTTGTATGCTTTCCAAGCATGACCTATAGTTTGCGTTTGTTTGATCATACCAATTATTTGTCACTTGCAATTGTTATGTTAGGCCTGTTTGTGCAACAAGACTGCATACTCAAAGGGCGGAGAAAGTTGTTGGGATTGGATTTCTACCAGAGCTTGATCAATTTAAGGTAATATTTATAAAACCATCTTTTTGGTTATCTTTTTCTATTTCCCTTTTGACTTCATAGGTTTTCTTCACTTCATTGTTGCATGACCTTATAGATCCATTCTTAATACACGCTAGTTTAGCTGGATACTATTGATGGTATGCCAAATTGTTTACTGCAATATGTTTCCTGCAGCATGTCTTTTTTTTTCAAGTATAAAATTTCAGTTGTTGCAATCTCTTTTGCAGTTTATACTATTTTGACAAAGGATATTTTACCTAAGAAAGGAAGAATAGTTACAAAGGTTTTCCATGCATTGTTAACCTCTAAGATTGATTCAAAACCTACGAACTCAAGTTTTTTTAGGCGAATCGGTGTTGCCAAAATCAACTACTCTAGATTAACAAATAACTTCTTTATTAAACATAGGCCCAACAATAACTACGAATTATCCACTTGGATTTTGTCAACCAACTCAAATCTATTTAGTTTTCAACATGACTTGCTTGAATCCAAGTCAACTCACCTAAGCTTGACTTAAATTGACTAGATGTCAACCAATCTTCTCAGGCTCAATCAAATCCATTTAGATCTAATTTAAATCCACTCAATTGTAACCTCGACTAATTGAGCCAAAGTACGCAAGTTTGTCCCAATTTGCATAGGCCTAAACCAATTCACTCATGCTCGACCCTAATTTACTCAAGCTTAACTTAAACTTACTATAAATTAATATGGTTCAATTCAACATTGTTTGTATAAACTCAAGCAAACCTAAACCAAATATGGCTAAGTTAAATTTTATAAAATCAATGGCTACTAGTTTAATCATGCACCTGCACTTGAATTCACTGTAACTTATAAATGTACCCTCTCCAATCTTAAGTTGCGCCCGTGAATGCCACATTTTATAATGGATAACCATTGGTTATTATCCTCTTGTGGCTAACGAACATGATTGCATGGCTTACCCAAGCCACACTGTCCTTAACGTCTCAAATAAGGACTTGCAACCCAACCATTCATAATGACCTTGCCAACTCTATCTTCTAGTTTGTCTTCCCCTTGCAAAATGGCTCATAGTTGGTTGTCTCCTTAGTAACTTTTGCCACTTGGATCATTATTACGCCAATATTGTGACTCATCAATTACTAATAAATATGGAATTAAAGCCTTCAGTGGGCGCTTGAGCAAGAGAAGAAAATGGATGACATTGGGTTTGAGTAAAAGTTATAATTCGTTCTTCTCTTTTTTTTTTCTGGTGATTGGGTGGACTCTAAAGGTTCATAGTGTCTTGAGCTCTGCCCACCCCTTATCCTAAAATCCTTAGGCTCTATAAGAACTATAAGGATTTCATCCTAATACTTTCGCCGACTTTCAATGATTTACAATGCTCAAGAGGCCACTTTGGTTGTGACCTCCTATGGACTCACGTCTCTTTCTCTAACGTGCTCTTATGGCCTCCATACCACTCACCCCCTCCTTGTAGCTTCACCTATATCTAATGCCAGTGCTTCATCTCTTGATCGCTTGATTTTGTCAAGATTAGCCCTAATAATGGAATTCATATAATTGTTCTCCATCTCACAATTTTCTTATCGTTGATAAATCGACAGTTCATAATCCGACTCAAGCCCAACAATTTTCTTTTGTGCAAACATGCATTATTTTGGCCTTATCTCTCGACAACTCCTTAGCATGCAAATGCAATAGTGAATAATTTAAAGAATCGTTGATCTTTAATTTAGTTAATATGAAGGTTACTGTTGATAAAAAATTCATATGAATTTTTTATTTAAACTTCGATTCGAAAGAAGAAGAAGCTTGAAGATCTTCTCATCGTTGATCTCCAATACATACAGAGTTTTTCCTTAGTTGATCTTTGATTCAAGTTCAAAGAGATGAATGTTTACCATTGACAAGTAAACCTCATTGCTTTTTAGTTGCGACAACTACGAATATCATGTGGCTTTGGTGTTTTTGACATGCTTACAACTTTTGGCTAGAGTTAGGGAAGGTGTTGAAGTGGCCCGCTTGAAGGGAAATATGTTGTTGGAATGATCTCGCTTAAGATTTTGCATTGAAAACACTTTAAATAAAATGCACATCATTAAAATTTTGAAAAGAAAATCTTCAATTTGATTAGCAAATACCACATTGTTGATCTTTGATCTGGTCGAAAATTTTGAGACCTTAGTGTCGATGATCTTTGATTGTGCTGAAACTTGAAGACCTTCACACCTTTGATCGTTGTTGTGACCAAAGTTTTGCCTCGCTCAATCGATCTTCAATCCGTATTCGAAGATGTGAATCCTCCCATATGGATGTCATGCTTAAGCAAAACTTGGCAGTTACTTTATTGTTCGTAGCCATTGGTGGTATGAAGATCTCATGGCTTCAACTTTGTCGACATACCAATAACCTCTAATTTGAGTAGCTGTGGCAATGTCATTTTTGAAACCACTAGTGAAAATGGAAAAACCTTTTGCCCATAATTAGAATTGGAGCCTAAAAAAGAATAAGAAATACAAATAATTAAAATAAAATTATTTGGATTGTAAAATTCATCATCATGAACCCTTGGTTAACTTTTAAGTCAATTGAAATCATGTTGTCATGTAGGCATACAAACAAGGTAATATATATTCACTTTGAAAGGTGTGTGATGAGGACATTAGAGATCTACGGCTACGATCGTGCCTATTTATTTTGATCTATTTTATGTATTTAATTTGTTATTGTTCTTTTTCCCTTTCTACCCTCACTTGAGGGCTTTGTCTTATGTATGCTCTAGGGGCAATAGTGTCTTTGTTATTTCCCTTCATGTATTTGGCTATTTAAAGCCTCCATCTTCTTCTTGGAGGGTTAATGAATGGTTCATGCACTTGTGTGTTTTGAGGGAGTTCTTGGAGAGAGCTTTGGAGAAGTCCCTTGGTGAAGGGCAACAGATCACCCACCAACCTTGGAAGCGTCAGGATTCGTTGTTCTATCAATTTTATTTTTAGTTTTCCCCTTCTTCTCTTCTTCAAGCCACCAACCTTAGCTCCCTCCCCTCCCCCACCACCGGCCTTCACCCCATCCACCATTCCAAGCCGCCGAACAATCATCTCTCCACCCCAAACGCCAAGTCAACTCCATTTAACTCACACCCCTTCCCTCTCTAGCCTAAAGCCACCCAAATCCCAAACCCTAGCCGTCGGCCTTCCCCTCCCATGGATCCAAAATCGATTATTTTGCTTCTTTCCAAAATAGAAGCATGAAGATTAGGAGGGAAATCCAACTCAAAATCGGATTTTAAATTCAAATTTTGAATTCTTTCCTAAATCGACATAATCTATATTAGGAAAGTATTCAATTCTTGGATCTAACTTTAAATTAAAATTAAGAGGAATATTAGCCGAGATCACTTAAGGAAACCCCTCCAATCAATCCCTACTCCAAGAATTCCGCCTGCCCTACTTGCCCCTCCTCCCTTTCTTTCCAATCTCCTCTAGGGAGAGAATTGAAGACTTACCTAATTTAGATCCTCTTAAATTTAGAAAGATTTCAAATTTCAAATTCAAATTTATTTGAATTAGAATCCTTTCCTAAAATAAGATTAATCTAATTTAGACACTTTCCAAATCTCCTCAAATCTGAAATAATGAGAGATCCTCTCTTAATACTCTTTCCTTAATTAACATCTTATGTTTGGAAAGGATTTCAAATCCCCAATCAATTCCCCCCATGCAGGGCCGGCAAACCACCTCTCTCCAATTCAATTAACCCCAATAATTACTCCTATTATTTCCCCATCCAATCCCACTAAGTAACCGCCCTCTCACAAGCCCTCTCCCACATTACTTCCTTTTTTTCCCTGAGATTTCTGCTGCTGTCCACGTATTCCAGCAAGTTTGACTTGCTGTCCTGCACCCCTGAAGGCCATAGACTGCTGTCCAGAACTCACAACATTTTATAGAAGCTGTCCACATAATTCACTTCTTTCTTCACGATCTCATGCATCCATTAGGGAAATCCCTGGAATTCCCTCCTCCAGCTTGCTGTCCAGTTTCCTGGATTGGTTCCATAATCTATCCCGGGGATAGGAGTTTTGATAACTGCTGTCCTGAGCCTACAGTTTGCTGTCTACAGATTTCAGACTATGCTAGTTGGCTGTCCTCCACCCAGAAACTGCCAGAATACTGTCCAAATGTCACTAGGGAGTTAGAGTTGCTGACCACTCTTGCTCACACATTCAAACGATCGTACCGGAACTTCGTAATTCCTATTTCTTTGGGTAAACTTTTTTCTCCTACTCTTTTACCTTTTAGTCTCTCTCAATTGTAGTTCTAATTGACTCATGGAAAATTGTGTTAATCCTTCCCGCCAAAGCTTAGTACTTATTAGGAGTTGTGTGAGCACATAATCATGCTAGCATATTAAGATTAATGTCATACGATGTTTATGGATCACAAAATTCTTAAAAAGTAGCCCACGTCTCTAAAAAAATGTCCAGGGCTTCACAATTCAAGCACTATAATAAAAGAAATATATAAAAAGGTGTGATGATGGATCACTTATGTTCAGGGCATAATTCATCAAAAATATGTTCAAATGACAAGACAGTTATTGTAGACATCATGCATGATCATGATTAGCTCATGGGCAGATAGATAACCAAATAGTCTGTTTTGGAAAGTTGCAACAATTTTTAAACGTAGTTGTAAGGTTGTAGCTGGGAAGTAACTTTTTTTAAATTGTTGTGAATATTATAAATAAGTTTTTTGTAATCAAACAATTGTTTTCTTAAAGTTTTCACACATTAGTAACTTGATTGTAACAAACAGCTTCCTGTCACAAAATTTTTTGAAAAATAATGGGAAAGCAACAAAAAAGGAAGGTTAAACATAATTGTGGTTGCAATCTAGAAAGGAAAGCAGTGAGAAAGTTGTCCTAAACATACTTAAAATGTTCATGAAAACTCTTTTTAGAATCATGACACTTAATTTATTAGGCATGTGGGCCAATAGCCTGGATTTGATTGTATTGATTCTTAGTTGATCTAAGGGTTGGAGTAGCTCCAGTGCAAGATAAATGCTTGATATTGTTATTGTTGTTAGTTGATCTAAGGATTCTAATGAGAGAGTCGCCTTAGAGGGTTTGGTCACATAAAACAGAGGCCTTCCGATGACCCAGTTAAGAGACTACATGTATTATATTTGGCTTATGTTAAAAAAGGTAGAGGTAGATCTAAAAAGACTTGGTTAGAAAATATTAAAAATAAAATTCATTTATTAGATTTAAATGAGAATCTTAATAGGACACAATGGAGAAAAAGGATTAATATAGCCAACCCCACATAGTGGGATAAATGCTTGATATTGTTATTGTTGTTAGTTGATCTAAGGGTTCTAATGAGTCAACACCTTCAAGTTATCTTTTCTTAAGCATGAGATCATAAAACTCATAATTATTGGCCATTTTAAATTCAAAGCAAACACACCTATATTGGATTTCCCTTAAACTTAGGGTTATAAGTTCGAGACCATTTAGCCATATTAATAAACAGAGTTCTTAGTTATAGTCATGGCTTTGAAAATCAGACCAGATCAGTTGGTTCAACCACTTCAATCGTGAATCAATCATATGGTCAGTTTGGTCCTCATAAAAAATCGACCTAGCATCAAACTAGTGAGAACAGGTTTGAACAAGGTTTAAAATTGCGCAATTGTGTATTGAGGCGTTTTTTGTAAGTGAGGCAAGGCGTAAGCCTCAATGCGTTTTGAGGCATAAGCCTCAAAATCTAAAAATTGCGTAATATCAAAATAAAAGCTAAAAGTAATTTTGTATATAATATCCAAATAATTGAACTATGAAGTAACAAATTTACATACATATAAAACAAAATTTTGTATAAGATGTAAAGTGTTAAATAAAAAATGACGTGAAATAGAATTGAAATTCAAATATTATAGGAATAGAACAACATCATGTTCAGCTCTTTTTTTTTTTTTTCTTAGTTGTCTACTCATCTACATTTAATTATTAAAGAAAACTGAAATAGTTGGCAACAACTCAGAAATCATCTGTACTATCACTACCAAGGGGATTATTATTTGAGTCACTGTCATAATAAATTGGTTTCTTCCCTGTCTCATCCTGTAGGGTCCAATATCTCATTCTGCTTCTTCTTCATTCATTTCTATCATCATCATTTTTCATAAATGTTTGTCATTAACATAAATATAATACTCCAAAATTTTAAAGGAGATGGTGGTGGCATTATGAGAGGAGCGCATACATTGTGATTCATCTTTGTATCACTATTTGGTACTTGTTTATGGAGTACTGCAGAAGTTAATAAATTTCATCCATGAATATAGACTCGACGAAGTTGAAGGTGCATGCAATCACGGAACTAGAGCCAGAGGAGTACAAGGTGTTGGATGAGCATAAGGACAAGTGAGATGAAGGAAAAGGCTAAGTTGAGGAGGTGAAGTCGAACCAGAGGATGGTGCTCTTGAAGTCATTCCTATAGGTGTTGTTGGGAAAGTCATGGTCAAGGAAATTAGTTGTGTGATAGTGAAAGGAGTATAAAATTCTCGTTAAGCATCATTACCAAGGCGAAGCTGGAGAATTTGGTGATTAAGTAGTTAAAAGGGTGTGACTAGAGTTGGGAGAGGAGGCCTTGTCTATGTCCACTAGGGAAAGAGCTGGTGTCCAAGTTGGATTATCAAAACCTAGTTTAGCTCATAATAAACGAATTAGGTATGGGTTATCAAAACCTAAAATCAACTCTCAATTAAGCTCACAAAGGCAAGCTTGATCCATGATTGTTAGAATTCAAATGAAGTACCAATTTAGCCCGATGTGAGACAAACTTGGGACAACCTGGTTGGGTAGGGTCACCAAAACCAGAAGCGAGGCCCAATTTTTAAGTGCCCAAAAGTGAGGTCCAAGTTTAATGTGTTCAAAAGTTAAACCATGGTCCTTTTTTAATTTTTTTCTTAACGGGTCTCGTTTATCAAAACCCAAAGCTTTTATAAACCCAAAGTCTTTATATAGGCTTTAGCTTTTTCAAGTTGGGTCCATTTTAGCGATATTTCAATACTCTAGATTTCGATTTAGTTCTACTGAGCTAGGGTCAGGTTATTAAAGCCCAAGATCAATGTCCAATTCGTTAATTGGGATGGCAAGCCTAAGCCCAGGTTAGCCAAACTCCCTGGTTGATCCAACAAAGTCCCTGGTTAAAAAAATATAAATTCCAAATTAAATTGGGGTCTTACGCGTATGAGCTGTCCTAATCACTCAAAATCCAAATCCTTATGTCCCCTCAAAAATGTCATGACATCATCTTGAACACTACCGAAGGTCGGAATTTTCCATCTTTGAAGTAATTTTATGTTGGAATGGTGTATCTTTTATTTTCAAGTTTTACTGTATATATATTAATGATGTATCGTAGCTGTCTTGGATGCTCATATTTGTCATTGATTTTGAACCCCAAGGAAAGGCTTTTGTTTCCATGATAAGCTATAATTATTTAACATCATCGTCGCCATTACACTTATTCCAGCTATTTTGAGTCCTACCTGAGGAATTTATTGAGCCATGCAACTCTTCATTTGGCTTGATCAATCCATTTTCAAGGTCAAGTCGCAATTGACCATTGACTATCTTGTCAAGCAATGGAGATGTTATTATTGAGAAGCTTGAGCCAATTTGATGTTATTGTCCATGTTGTCTTAGTGTTGTGCCATAGTTGTTGCTTTCATATTCACCGTGGGTGGTCGGGGCGGCAAGAGGCGGCAGCCTGCGACTGCGATGATCAGCAGAAGCCAACAACGGTGGTGGTGGTTGGCGGAGGCAGTGGTGATCGGCGACAATTACAATGAATTTGTGATGTATTTGGAACTTACCCAAATCAGAGGTATTCCAAATACACCAAAAATGAACTAGATGACGCATTCTAAATGCACCAAAATTTTAAACTACATTTGTTTTACTTCAACTCAAATGCCAAAATTTTCAAAACCACTATGTTTTGAGACGTATTGTAATAGCTTACGGTCGCTATTACACTTTCAAATCATTCTATTTTGATTTGATTGTTATGTACTTAAAGCAGTACTGGTGTTTTTTTTTTTTTTGGACCAGCAGGATAAGGTAATGTCTTTAGATTGCAGTGAGTTTTGAATGTAGAAATTCTCGAGTAATCTATTTTTTTGTTAAGAAAACAGCTGTAATATCTCTGCAATGTGATATGATTGCAGATTGTGAGTGCATCTCAAGCTGGGGATATACAATTTTTGGACATTCGAAACCACTCTGAAGCTTACCTCACAATTGATGCCCATAGGGGTTCTTTGACAGCTTTTGCTATTCACCGCCATGCACCAGTTATTGCCAGTGGATCATCCAAGCAGATCTTTAAGGTCTTTAGTCTAGATGGAGACCAACTGAGTATCATCAAATATTACCCTACTCTCATGGCTCAACGAATTGGTTCTGTCAATTGCCTCAATTTCCACCCTTATAAGGTCCTCCTAGCAGCTGGCGCAGCTGATGCTTGCGTTTCCATCTATGCCGATGACAACTACGAAGCAAGATAGCGTTTCAATCATGTTTTCTGCTTATTGATTTGGTGAACATAGCTGCTTGCACAGAGCCAACGTCTTGCCGTGCAGCGGGTTATCAGGATACATATCTATCTGGTTTGCCTGTGCAATTGGAATTCTAACAATGTTCATTAGCCTCAACTTACCAATGAGTCATGTCACCAAGGATTTCTGCCATTCTGCATCACACTCGGAGGAGAAATTATTAGTTGCGGATACCAGACAGGGAAAATCATCCGGATTTCTCTGTCTACAGTAAAAGCGCTGTCAAAGCGCTGCTGCTACAATAACTGTGCTTTTACTTTTTATAGAGAGAAATCCGGATGATTATCTCTGTCCGGTGTCCGCACCTAATAATTTGCCCACTCGGAGGCTCCCAATAACCAGTATATCTAGGTAACAGCTTGTATATCCTTTTTTGTCTTATCTAATTTTTTTTTTTTTCTTCTTTGGTCATATTTTATTTTTATAAATTATGATGCTTCAATGGCAACAGGGTTGTTTGCTTTTTCTTCTATGTCAAAAATAATAATTTTCACCAAACAGTGTATGACTCATCATTTTAGTCAATAATTTATCTAAAAGAGCAGAAAAATGGCATTCATTTGATCACTAGATCTTCATACTAACAACGTGCTTTTAGTTTATAATGTTTGTTTCTGCATAATGAAAAAAAACTTCCATTGTTAAGAAACATTAATACTTCCTTGTTCAGTGAGCTAAGGGTAAATAAGATATAAATTGCCAAATATACTAACGCGTCCTCTCTCTGGAAAATGGCTAATGAAACTGCTGATCAGTTAATGAAGAAAGTTGTCTCTCCATACTTCGAGCTCAATTTACAATTCATTTTTTATTTGTATTTCTTTATTTCCTTCTCAATTTACGTTCCATCACCTCATATGTTCACCATATTCACCAATATTTTTAATCACATTTGTTAAAATCGATATTCATCATTATTTTATCACTCCTTTTCTTCTTCTGTGCTTTCCATGAACTATTAATTTCTTTATATTATTTCAGGTATAAAGAGTAATGTTATTTCTTAAATATATTAAGCTAGAGTTTGATTTAGGTTATAATTATAGGTATAATATCAAATCAAGAATATTAGATCTAGAATTTTTATAGGATTATAAAAACATAACAACATTATTAATATCTAGAATGCAAATAAATACATATGTATATATGTTTTTCCCCTCTTTTTACTTATGTTTATATGTTGATAATGTTAAACCTCAGTTTTCAAGGTTGTCCATTTTGTTAAAATTTGGTGTTATTTTATGCATTTAAATTGAATTTAAAGTATGCAACTTTTATTTATTGGAGAGTAAGTTTATCATCCTTTTTTAGGATGTTATCCTTGATATTTGTAATAGGTTCTTTGGACATTTTATAGGTTGTTAGTAGTACTGTTCATATTTATTTTTTCATATGACCTTATATTGAAATTTGGTGTCCATATTATGATATTATTTACTATGTAGATACTTCCATCATGTTAATAAATTTCATGTTTATAGGATACTTTGTATAATATCAATTCAAGGTGCCATAATGCCATCAAATGTAATGATATTATGCTCTTTCATAATACATCAACTACTACTCATGCATTACTTTTGAGTGACATATTGAGCTAAATGTTCCAAAAGAAAAAATTATAAATTATTACGTGTTAAATTCGGATGGGAGAATCGTCCAGATTCTGTGAAGGTACACAATAAATACACAGCAAAACTTCTTAAGATAAGTTTGAAAAGGATTATTACCATACACTCATGATGTTATTTTGTGCATGTATATGGATAGATGATCGTGTAGAAGATGATCTTCACAAATTTGAAAGGAAGATAAAAAAACTTATACAGAAGATAGCATTATAATTAGAAAAAAAAAAATTGATCAAAATGAGCTTTAAAATTTTAAATATATTTTGCTTTAAGATAAGCGCTTGTATCATATTCATCCTTAAACAGATTAAAAAAAATTAAAATTAATCCTGAACATTTTTTCCTTAATGTTATTACTATTTTACACAAGGCAGAACCCGTATAAATTTTATGCGGCCATACGATATAATAAATCGATTTGGAACGTTACATTAAACTATCAAAGCAATATAAAAGCAGTACGTAGTAATAGTAATTAACCCCATGAACTGTTCGCACAGTAAGCAGACATCTCCTGTGTTATCAAGCTTAATCTAATCATTAAGCCAAGACGTCGTAGTAATGATACAGCGCCGCGCCCGACAGCACAGCCAGAGTCAGCGCCTGCGCGTGCATCCTGCAGCTTCGTGTAAGTCACAACATTAGATATTAGGTAACACTTAGGGGGTTGTTTGGTAATTAGTAGCGACCCGGATTTGATTCAAGTAGGATTTCATAAATCCTAACAATCAGGATTTTTGGGGCCTAAATTTTGAAAACTGTTTGGTAACATTCATGATAAATCCCGTGTAATTGTTTAGCTATAGAACGGATTTAATGACCGGACTCTTCCTCTCCGGTCAATAGATTTCATAAATCCGGCAAAAAGCAGGATTTCGGAAATCAGGGATTTAGCATGAAAAAGACGGAATTTTCCGTCTACGGCGGCTTTCATTTGCCGTGAGATTTGGTTTTGCATTTTAAGCCGTTTGGTTGGATTTCGCTCAAATCCGCCTCAAATCAGCCCTAAATTGTGCTACCACGCAGCCCCTTAGTACAAATAGAAAGCATATATAAATTTAAGAAAATAAAAGAGAATTTCTTTTATAAAACCTGGTTTTGGCAATTAAAGCTCACCTCGCATGTATTAGCCTGAGACTCGTCTTCAGTGGCGAGCTCTTGCGTGAGTAAGCCATTGACGCTCCCAGCGCTGAAGCCCACACCGTTCCTTTGTGCAGCAAAATTGAATGGTAGAATAGATGAGAAAGGAAATCGAATAGAGAGAGGAGATTTACAAAAGGAAACAAAAAATGCTTATTTTTTAACGATTACCAATGCTCGCGAGCTTGTGCTCGGCGACCCAGGATTGCAGGGAAGAACTCATCGATGATTAACTCGTAAGATCTGAGCAGGTTTAGGAGAGCTGGAGATTGGATTAATGGGTGACGAGTTCTTTCTTTAATAGGGTGCCGCTGCCCAAAGTTTTTCCATTTAAATCTGGGCGCATTTGTGAAAACCACAGGCCGTTGATCTGCCTCGGTTTCCTTTTTTTTTTTTTTGGAATTTACGTACGCGACCTTTCAAGTTATTTAACACATAAATATTTTACATAATATTATATTCTATTATTTTTTTAAGAAAATTCCCGATGACAATGGAGAGAAAGTCAGGACAGAATACTGACTTTTTTTATTGCTTCTTGAAAAAAATTTTTAATATAAATATTAAATTTTTATACTAAAAAGTCTTTTCAAAGAAAGCATGAGTCTAATCGGATATGAAGAAGAGGCTAGGAAGTCGCATATCTACAAGACTTGTTGCATGTGAAGGAGGATAAAGAGCTAAAGAACTGGTGAAAGGATCTTGCTGGCGAAGGGCGGTCTTGTTGGAGGCATGTTAGGGCATCAGCAACCGAAAAACTCAATTTTCACTCCAAAATGAAGTAATACATTAAAATGCAATAATTTGTCTCAAACCGAACTCCATTTTCTAACATTAAAAAGAATATTCCTAGTATATTATTTCTCAAATAAAAAATAAAAAAAAAAAAAGAAAACTACGAGGACCTGTGACTCGTCCATTAGAGAACAGCATATTATTTATCGTCACCGTTCAAAAAAGAAGGCGTTTAGATGCATTGCTGGGCATCACCAATCACCATTGATTGACCAATATTGTTGGCGGTCTCATCCTGTAGTCTTATTTTGAGGTCTCCATTTGGCTTTACTTGACACAAAATTCCAAAAGTTCCCTCCAGTCTCCTCCGCCCTCACTGTTCCCGGAGCTCTGCAAAACGGCAAAAGCTCGATATCGCCAAGCGCACTTTGCACACAAGTTGTCGGAAGACCAGCAGGGCAAGCGAGAAAGGGGTTCAATGTTAGCAACCCTAAATACCATCTCAACGGAGAAGGGCAGCGCCGAAGCTCAGCCACCAGCTTCTCTTGCTCTGTCGAATTGCCCAGTGACGGCGGGAAGAGCAGTGATAGACTTGTCCGCGACCTCCATGGAACGGTTTGGAGGGAATGCATTTTGGAAATCGCAGATCAAGCAGAAATTGCCCCATCAGGTATCGGCCTTTCCTTTTAGTCTAAACCATTTTTACCATTACAGCTTATTAGTGCTTATTATTTACTTTGGGAGATTTACATGCATACCACTTAATACTATGCTATTTACATATTTAACACCTAAAACTTTAATATTACATACATACCACACATAGTTCATTTTCATATCAAATATGAGTGGTAGAAATGAAATATATGAGTGGTAGGAAAGAAATGTAAGTGCTATATTTCATATTAAAATAATATAGGGTGGTATTCATGAAGGGGAAATTATGAAGATTTATCAATACATTTTGTAAAATTTTAAATAGGTAATATGGATCTGATTATTGGGCGATAATAAAGTTATTAAAACCCAAATCATGACATAATTGAGTGTGTTACGATAGAGGCGTGATAAAATTAGAAATGATAGATTAAAAAATGATTGTATTAGATAAATGATTGGAGTAGAGTCTATTAAAGATAAACTAATTAGTAATTACAACATATTTACATAGTTTAAGAATATATAATTGTTGCGTCCAGGAGTATTCGCGGCGGTAGAGAAATATCATATTTAACGTCTTAGCATTGTACGAAAATCCGGCACGCAATTAGATAAGTAAGTGTAGCATTTATGAGACATCAAGATTTTTACGTGGAAAACCCCTGAAAAAAGGGGGAAAAACCACGGGGCCTAGCCCAGTTTGAATGAATCCACTAGTATTGTAGTCGATTACAAATGAGGTCATTCATTGGGAGAAGACCTTAGCTTGATGTACATTTTATAGAGTACATTACATGATGTGAATACAAATAATCACTATTGACATGTTCGTTTGGTCAGAAGGACCGTAGTTGGCGCGCGACGTAAGTCAGGAGGACCGTAGTCGGCTGGTGACGAAAGTCGGAAGGACTGTAGTTGGTGGGCGATGTAAGTTAGAAGACCGTAGTCGGCGGGCGACAGAGGTCGGAAAGACTGTAGTCGGTGGGCGACGTGAGTAAGGAGGACCGTAGTCGGCGGGTGATGGAGGTCGGAAAGACTGTAGTCGGCGGGCGACGTGAGTTAGGAGAAACGTTGTCAGTGGGCGACGGAGGTCGGGAGGATCGTTGTCTTGCGACAGTCCTCTTGTGATGAATGAGGGCTCTATTTATAATTTTTCTGGAGTGGCATGGCTTGTAAATATGTGCGAGATCAGGGGCGAATAGGGAGTGGTCGAATGGACGGTTGATGTTGAATCCTTCGATCGTGCACTGTTCGTTGGACATTTGAAGGCCTTAGGGATGTCGGAATTCGGAGATCTTGGGCTCGTTGGATTCGTCTCGTCAAGCCGCTCGATTCGAGTATAAGCTCGTTAAAATCGGAGACCGTTTGATAACTCAAATTGGTACGAGCGTTCCAACAACACTTCGGAGTTCGGGGGCTTGATTTGGGCTTGTTTGGACTCGGATTGAGTTGAATTTGGTGTCGTTGGGTTCGTATTATCGAGGTGCTCAGTTTGACTGGAAGCTCGCTGAAATCGGAGTTTAGGTGCTCTCGAATTTAATTTTTGAAGTTTCCAACTTGAATTTTGCCTCGAGATTCGTGCCCGATCAAGATAATTTTTGCATGACGTATCAATAATAAAAAATGCACTAATTATATTAATAGATATAATTAATTATAAAACATTATGAGGAAATTAGGGGTGATAATTAACATATAGATAAAAAAAAATGCACTAATTAACATATTATAGATAAAAAAATGTGGGCTCATATATTGATCCTAAATAGATAGTGTCAAGTTAATGATGACGATGATGATGTTTAATGATTGTCTTATGGTTTTGACTTTTCTCACATTTGTTGTATTGGGTTATAAGTACATTTTAGTGCTCACATAGAAAAGATTGAAGTTTGTTAGATCCACTATTTGATTGTATACAGTAAGAAATCAACATTAAATTTAAACCACAAACTATTCAAAACTCCCTCAAATCATCAAATGTAATCACTTTAATGTCACACCCGAATAAACTTAAGTAGCCTAATGAAATCTTATAAAAAATTTTAATTGATTCAAGAGCTCCTCGTTTTGTTGATGAGAACACTTTTTCAAGAGTAGGCTGCCTTCTTTTATTTATTTTTTTGAGTGTGACTATATTTGGTGTCGGCCTTGGATAGGTGTGCTAATGGTTCAACTCCCATTCTAATCAGACTCATATCTCAACTAAATATTTGTATAATCACGTTAATTTTAAACTAAATTAGCAAAACAAATCAATGAACCAACTTGATCATTGTATGCTAGTTTGGTTCCTAGTCCAGGTTAACCCAACACATTTAATCTATTAAAGAATTTATTTAAAGCATCATATTTTATCCAATAATGTAGATCTTAATCGAAACTATTGAAGATATTCCTCACCACCGACACCTCGTCTTTCTAATGTCCCAATCTAATTGAGGATTACACCGACATTGCTAGTACAATTTTTTGGAGAAGAGTTTTATTTTAACTTGGTATAGTTTGCGGTTGGTGCAACCTACATTACACATGAATTTAAAAGGTGTTGCATGAAATATAGAGGTTATAGAATGTTTCCTTATGTCACAATCCAATTCGATATGACCCACATATACAGGTCACACCATGTTGGATGGTGGCAGAATAAAAACGGAACCACACAGACCAAGATCTTTTATTTGGAGAAATATCATATTTCTTTTTTAATAACAGACATCAGAGCTTCTAATTTTTTCTACTAAATATAAGTTTACTCGTACACAAAAAAATTTCTTTTCATTTATCCAAAGTTGCCTACCGGGGCACACTAACTCCCATCGTGTCCTAGATCACATTCCGTGAATTGAAAGGCGTTAGACTCATCCATCAGCTCAGATGCGATGTTGTTTGATGCAGCGTCTAAGTACAGTTCACTCGCGTTGATCAATTTCTAGTTTTGACGCCACTCCTTAAGGTTTAAGGTGACATATTGTATCATACACTTCATATATTACAAATTCTTGCTATCACAGCCCTCGACAATAGATAGATACAGAGCAGAAAATACAAAAATATTAGGATTGTCCAAAAATCTAAAACAAAAGAAAAACAAAAAAATGCTACATATAGACAAGCCATACTCAAAAAATCAATCTTATCTCCTCAACCAACCCTTTACCCCTTCTTTAACCTAAAAATGAGATGCATAACACAAAATAAGCTCACACAACTTAGTAGATTACATTGTCCAAATCATTTCTTAATAATTTCAAACCAATAACTCAAAATAAATCAGTTATTCCAAACTTAATAACAGACTTACTGTATAGTAGTCATAACAATGTAAGGTTTTGCAGATAATTAAGCATTATACAAAATTCATAGTGTAATATGATGAACAAAATTTAAATAAGCTGAATAGAATGTAAATAAATCCACAGTGCATAACAGAAAATAATAGAACTCCAACTCTTATGTCTCACATCCAAAATCCCAAAACTCTTATACATCCCATCCAGAACTCCTGGCCCTCAGGCCTTTCAGTGCTCTCAGCACCTTCAATCACAACGGAACTCATATATATATATATATATATATATATATATATAACATAACATAACTCCCCTAGAACTCTTCAAATTAGACAAAATATCATCCAGAGATTCACAAAATATAAAATTATAAATCTTGTCATATAACATTATAGTTAAGCAGTTAAATATAAATTGAGCTATTTATAGAATTTTAGAGATTTGTCCTTCAGGCAATATTTTTGCAAGTGTAGCAAAATTTCACTAACTCAGAATTCTACCAAATTTCCAGAGATGTGTAGAACTACATTTTAGAGTTTTAATTATTCTACAATACTATTTTTCAGTTTCTGATTATTTTTCTACAGTCTTCGAAAAACAGTGTTTCAAAAAGACCAGACAATTTGTATAGAAAATACATAAACATTCAGAATTATATTCTCTATAACATACCAGATGTTGTGCGATGAAAGTTTTTCTGTTTAAAAGTTCTCTCAGTTCAAACACCATAAATTTATATTTTTAATTAGGAAAATCACAAAATCGTCGAATTATTAAAAATTGAGATAAACAAAATGCAACTTACCTCAAGTTGGATAACTTTCAGAACTAGGCCATCAGCAAATAAGGACTCGAAGCAGCTCAAAATAGGCATTCTCTCTCTAGGATTCCCTCCCTTTCTCTCACTAGGTGGTAGGTCAAACGAAAAGGATTGAATGGAATAGTGGATTTGGATATTTTAAATATTAAAATTTGGCCTAGCGTTGTGGATATCCACGATGCTCCTTCAAAGAGCCAACAACATCGTCGCGCCAACCCCAGCTCCACAGTGTCGCCACATTGAATTAATTTTCACTTTTTTCGAGAGTATTGGCGCCAAAGTTCCACCAACCCATGTGATGCGGCACCCCAAAGGGAAAATTAAGATCTACTCAAACATGCAAACAGACTCCCGGTACTCATTTCAGATCACATGCAAACTCTCACATATACACAGAACTTTCTCAAACACATACAAAAGAGTTCAAATGTAGAAATTTAATAGATTAACTCAAATTTAGTTGGATCATAAAGGGTTGAATGGTTTGCTGACTTTACCGGTGTCGCACCTTATTTGATCAACTACAAATCAACAACAAATTTTTATTGCAATCGAGCAACCTCAAATTGTGTGCATTAGGATATGAGATTGGCATTGACCTTGGAAATCATACTTGCCTCATATTGCGTGTAACATATGTTCTCATAAAAGCCTCAGGAATTATGTGGGTCATTTGTTCTTTCTTCATTTCTAAGTATATCATCAGCATTTATATAGCTTTCTTTTAGGTACATGTAGATATTTTGATTATTTATTGGTTTGAATAGCCAAAAATTCCCTGGGATGCGTGCAAGGTGTTAGAAACTATATGAAGTATTCTCTTAGTTGCCCGGGACTGTTAGGGTTTTACATAACCATGGTCTCAGATCTTCCTTCATTGTGTATGGCTTGCATTGGAGAAAGACTCTTTGTTAGGATTTTAGCTTGGTGATGTGTGGCTTGTGAGAATTGTTTTCTAGTTTTTATTGTAAGAGTACATCATAATTTTTGTGTGACAAAAAAATCTTTGTGAGGGCTTCTTTGGGCTGCTTCATTATTAAAAGATCTTGGGCATATATGATTTTGGGCATATGTGATTATGGGCATATATTTTTGCATGTGAAGAAATTAGAGTATCTACGCCAGATAGAGATTGCTGAATCTTTTTTTGGTCATGCACAAATACTAATTTGAACCATAAACTTCTTGCAATTGTTTTCTATATGATCCTCATCAACACCCCATTCGCCAGTTGAGAGTCATTTCATCCATCTCTATTTTCTCTTCTTTACTCATTATTTCAAGCATCTTAACATGCCCTACGAGTGCCTTTATAAGTCTCTGTTGGACTAGATTACTACACATCTAAGTTCTCCAAAGCCTAAAATTATTTGAGCAATCGAACTTCTCAATCTTAACTTTATGATTATCATATTTCTTATGAAACTTGTCAGCTGGTTCGGT
>NW_021320015.1:0-3911 GCF_001605985.2 Dendrobium catenatum | reverse complement strand
GCATCGAGAAAAGAACCATTTATTTATTTATTTTTTTTTTTGAAATCTCTTTTTTTTTTAAACTCTCATTCTCTCTTTTATTTTTCTTTTCTTTGTATGTTTTTTTTGCAAGCTTTTCTCACTCTTTTTTTTTAAACTTTTCTTTTTCTTCTTTTTTTTTCAAACTTTTTTTTTTTTTTACAAGGCATCTGCACATATGACTATATAATACACACACAATGAACATATACATATATGTGCAAGTAACTGCCACTACCCAATGACATTAATCAATGCTAGAAATAAGTCTTAAATGAAGTGCAATCTAATACAACTAATTACCTAAATAAGATCAAACAAATCAAAAGAAAATGAAGTGGAAATAATAAGGGACTTATTGTCATAAGCTTAAGTTAAATAAACGAGGTTTGGATTTAACTTAAGTGAGGTAAATGATTGTGAAATGGACTAAATTGGGCTGCAGGTTTGCACTGGATTTGGGCTAATTTGGGTTTATGTGGGCTGCACTAGTAACAAGATTGGAAATGTTGGGCTGCAGATCTTTGTTAGGTAGGTGGGATAATCTGATTTGTGGAGCTTTGAGGTGAGTGTGGCAGTGGGCTTGTTTATAACGTTTGGTTTGGACTTGGGTTGGATGATATGAAGGCAGCAGTCGAGGGTGCTGAATTGACTGGCTGCTGTTGTGTATGGAGTTGGAAGTGTAAACTGGAGGCTGAGAGTGGTGGAAGTGGTTGAGTTTGTGAGGTTTTTGTTGTTGTAAGTGTAGCTACAAGTAGCAGGTTTAGTAGAGGGATAAGGTGGAGAAAGTGACATGCAATAGTTAGGAGATGGGAGCAGGTTGCTGGCAGCCTGGCAGTTTCGTTGAGTTCAGTGGTTGTAGTTAGTGACTTGAAAAGTTGCTGGCAGCAATTTAAAGAGGAGGAAGAAATGGGTGTTGAAGGAGGAAATGGTTTGCTGTGGAAGAGAGTGGTTAAGAGCTGGCTCTATGTGAATGGAGAGGAGATGAAAGGGTGAGCGCTGAATCAAAACAGGGAAGATTCTTTGTGTGTAAATAGCAAGCTGTTTACCTGAAGCTGTTTACCTGATTGTTGGCGGCCTGTTGTAGGAGGCGGGTGGACAGAGGTGCGTGAGCTTCAGGTATTAAGAAATTTTGAAAGAGAAAGGAACGTCCTGTAATGGTTTTGGCGTGGAATCAGGTAGAGGGCGACGAGGCTATTGCAGCTTGGTTGGTTGGAGTTTTGGAGGTGCTTCAATAGTTGTGATTATACGAGATGAAAGAAGAAGGCAAGAGATGCAGTTCGGTAAAATCTCCCCAACAAATATGAGGAAAGCTGCTGTTGTAGGCTGACAGAAGCTTGCTGAAGAATCTCCAAGTAATTAGAGGCAGGCTTCACGTGAGCTGAAGGAAGGATTCAGTTTAGAGGATTTGGAACAGGAAGGCTAGTTGGTTGGACGGGTGCTGGACAAAGCTGCAAGTGGAGTTTCTGGCTAGTTCATGGTGGTGAGGAGTTCGGCAAAGTTGTGGGGAGGAAATGTGTGTGGAAGAGCTAGGTAAGGCTGTAGGAGTTATGCAAGAGGCAGGGAGATTTTCCGCCTGGAAGACAGCTAGAAGAAGAACGAAATAACTTCGTTCAGTTCTATTTTTGCGATAAATCTGTCTGTTCAAGGTCATAGGAGACAGAGAGACAGAATAACAAATTAGGTAATGATTTTAATTGGATTTGAATCATTTCCCTATTTGGTTTCTGTCCATTTTCTTAAAATTTATAAGTCAAATGCTATATTCATGACATGTTATTATGCATTAATTAGAAATGGCAGAACTCCATTAATCAAATCAAAATCGCTTCAATTTGCGTACTATTTTCTCGATTTGCGTGCTGAGTACTCCGTTTTACATGTCGATTTCGGCGAATATCGAAATTGGATAAATTGATAATGAATTTAAGGTATTGCCAATGTTCCGGTCGCAACGACGCGGTCCGTTTCATGATCGGACATCGTTTGAGCATCCTGAGGGTAATTTTTATATGGGGCATCCTCGATTTGCGTGCACCAGCTCAATTGAATAAATTGGTAGTGCATTTAGGGTATTACAGATGTTCCGGACACAACGATGCAGTCCGTTTCACGATCGGACATCGTTTGAGCACGCCGAGGATAATTTTACATGGGGACCGCCTCGATTTGCACGCACCACCTCAATTGAATGAATTGATAGTGTATTTATGATATTACCGATGTTCCGGACACAATGATGCAGTTCGTTTTACGATCGAGCATCGTTTGGGTAGCCTCGCACTTTAATTTTGGGCGTCAGTTATCCCTTTTGACCGATCTCCCCCGATTTGATAGCGAGGGGGCTCGACCTAGCAGAATTCGATGTTCTGATCGCAACGACACCCTCCGTTTGGCAATCAGAGGTCGTTTGATCCTTCAAGTGACATGGTGGCGCCAAGGTGCGTAATTCTTTATTCACTAATTGGGGCTCTTTCTCGCGTGGTTTGAGGTATAGAGGTCAACAACGTAATGTTACAATTCACCTGCAAGCAAAAGTAGGAAATTCTTAGTAAAAACTGTGGGCCATAAATAAATTAAGGCAATAAACTTGCGAAGCCAGGCTGTCACACCAGATATCAACTTACATGCAAGCGACAAGTAGGAGGTCTGTAACACACCACACAGTGTATCTGCCGGCAGAAATATATATATTCATGCAGGTTGAATAGTGAAGAAAGTGACAACTTGCATAAGACAAAATGAGTAAAACAACACCGTTGATGCGCGACCAATAAAGCTTAATTTGCTTTTAAATAACACCACCGAATTCATAAGATTTGTACAAGCGGAAAGAGGCCTCTCAAGAACACTCGGGCATCTTCTAAATGACGATCATTCACACAATTGAGCATATTTTAATAGTGTAAAAACACCCCCCTCATTCATTTGCACACTGACGGATTCATAATATGCATACATTTGTAATACACATGGTGATCATGCAAATACATCACTTAATATGCAAGGTACACCACGTTGTGGTTGCATATTATATTAACATGCTGCTACATCATGCATATACACATTGCGACATGCAAAATATATAATGCATTTTCACATTGTAGTATGCAGAACACATTATGTAAGCATACTATAGAACACATAAAATACACTATGTAGCGGTAGTGCGCTACGCCGACATGACAATACTTCATGCATTACATGAGAGCACTAAATTAAAACGCTAATGCTTTATGCAAGAAAACAGGCAATGCATATATACATCATACATACATATCATGCAAATAAGCCATATGCTATGTTAGCTCATTAAACCACTGTATGACATATCAAGCACAACATGCAAAATGCCAACATGCATACATATATGTAACTAAATATTCGCATGGGAGTTTGTTGTATACACACACGTGACATTTGAGAATGCTGCGTAGGTCAAGAAATGAACTTAAGTTCGGGTCCGATCCTTCTGCGTGAGTAGGTAATAGCCGACACGACTCGAACTGCCAAAAGAATAAATACACGGTCGTAGTGCCAACTGGAATATTTTTTTTTATATGTTAATATTAGGCCTTCAAGAAGAAAAATTCACTAATAAAGGCTTAAAGATGATGACGAACCCGATCATGTATCGACAAGTAAACAAAGTTGGTAAGGTTCGACTAACCGAATGAAATTGCCCATAAGTACTTCGATGATGACCGCGTTGATAGAAAATTTCAATCGGAGGGAACCCCTACACATTCAAAATGCTTCTCAAATCCCCATGAACATTCAAAACTCAAAAATCACCAAAAACTAAGATATTTAAAATTTAAATAAAAATCCCTAAACACTTAAAACAAAATCCACCAGCTCTTTGAAACATTTTGCAAAGATGGACAAAGATG
>NW_021320014.1:31927-35226 GCF_001605985.2 Dendrobium catenatum | reverse complement strand
TAATGAGGCAACCTTTCTTGGCTAAAAAATCAGCACAAGTGTTACCTTCGCGAAAAATATGAACTAAAGTGCAGTTTAAACTCTCCATCAAAATTTTGATTTTCCTCAAAATATAAATAAATTCAGCATAACACATAATATTACCATTTGAATTTGCAATAGCATGAGAAAACCACAATTGACGTTGACATAGAGATATCTTAGCCACATCAACTAAAGGCTCAAGAATAGCTAAGAAAATAAATTTATTATAGAACAAAGATTATGAATGTGCAAGAGAGTAGCCAAATTGCCCACACCCCTAGCATTCCAAATAAGAAAATTAATCATAAAAAATTAGAATTCGAGACAGCTTTAGATCTAGTTAAACTAGAAGCCAAAGCCAACAAATTGAGAGTAGTTTTTTTTTATAATAATTCCTTTTTCTTATCTTTGTTTGAAGCAAGTTTGAATTCTTTCAGGCAACTATGTATATCATTTAGATTGAGAACTTTTTGGATACCATAAATTAGATCAACATCAGATTGAATTTTCCCTTCTTCCCACGTAGAATTAGAATTTTTAGAGGGACATTCTTTGTTAGAGGATTTAGGGGGAATTTTGGAAAGAACTTCAAAATGATTAGACTCATTAGTATCATCCATATTACCCTCGACGTGTCTCTCCACAATAGAAACATCGGACACGAAAACATCCTCATAAGAAATAGAGTTACTTTGATGAGGCTAGCTAGTCATCATTCAATTTAGCATCAATGATGGGAATAATAACCATAAGGTCAATAACTTCAGTATTTTCTTTGTGAGAACAGTTAGGTAAATTACTAGCCTCCAGTACATTATCATTAGGCATAGCAAGGGACTGATTCTCAGCATTTATCAGAGGATCATCCAACATGACAGAAGCTATGTTATCAATCACATTAGGTATAGATTTTGGGGGATTATGCTTTCTTATTAGAAGAGGTGAAGGTGGTAACATTCAGTCGTATTGTGCCCTAAGGATTTGCAATTAGAACAAAAATCAATGATATCATTTAAAACAAACTTTTGTATGTATCCAAATTTTTTCGACCCTATCCAGACAGATTCTGGGTAGGACTTAGTAACATCAAGCTCAACTAAAATGTGGGCAACATAAGGACGAGATCCTGAAGCCATAGCCCCATCAATTTGCAAAGGTCGGTTAAATATAAAACCCAGCCCATGCCATAGCTTAAGAAGAGATAAATAGGAGTTTTTAATGAATAATTTAATTTTAAATATTTAATGAGTAATTTCATTTTGTTCATAAATATTTAATAAGTAACTTAATTTTAAATGAGCTAAATAACATACAATATAACTACTAAAAATATATAAGATTGATATATATTAAAATCATCAGAAAATGTTAAAAAATATTAATAGCTAGAATTTTACAAAAGCATCACGAAGTTTCTCTCTATCTCTTTATATATATGATTACCAAGATTAACATTTTTATAGAGAATGAAGATTGTATTTTATTTAATAGATCTTCTGATGGGCGCTTTAATACCAAATTAGCGTGGGAGTCGATTAGACATTTTTTGCCTAAAAACAATCTTTACAAGCATATATGGCAGCCTAATATCCCTCCTACTTACTCCTTTCTTCTTTGGAGAGTTCTCCATAATTATTTACCTATTGACTCGCTTTTGATGAAAAAAGGGCTCATTATTGTTTCTAAATGCCAATGTTGCTATCATATAGAGAATCTTAATCATGTTTTCATCAATGGTCCGATTGCTACCAAAGTTTGGATTTATTTTGATAACATTTTTAATGTGCTTTCTTCTTTTCATTATGAATCGGTTATTGCTATAATTACTGATTGGATCCTTCCTATCAAAGGTCACATTAGAAATATTATTCCTGTTCTCATCTGTTGGTATTTATGGGAGAGCCGCAATGCCTCCAAGCATGACAATATTGGTATGAATGATTTGAATATTATTGCTAAAGTTAAGAACAAAATTCTTCAGCTTTATAGTGCAAATTTAATTAGCGTGAGCTCTTTTCATAATTGTCTTAATGCTGCTATTGAGTTTGGGTTGAATTTCAGTTTTCAACATATTATCAAAAACGAGAAATTGGTGTACTGGAGATGTCCAGTTAAGGATTACTTTAAACTCAACACTGATGGCTCTTACAATAATTCTACTGCTGGGTGTGGTGGCATTATCCGGGACCATAAGGGTAAAACTGTGATTGCTTATGCTGGCCCCTCATCTGGTAATAATGCTCTTCAAGCGGAAACTGCCAGTTTGCAGTATGGAATTCAACTTTGTCTCTTTTTGGGTTTGAATAACATCTGGGTTGAAGTTGATGCTTTACTATTGATTTAGTATATTAGTGGAAATTTGAAGAATAACCCCAACAATTTTTACATGATTAGAGATATTAAGCATTGTTTATCTCGTATCAATTTTTCTATCTCTCATATAATGCGTGAAGGTAATGTTGTGGCTGATGGCCTAGCGAAAATGGGGTGTGGCATGGATGGTTTTGTGCATTTCAATGAAAACTCCCTTCCTAGGGATATTATGGGGCTTATTAAGCTGGATCGGATGGGTTTCCCTTATATAAGATTTCAATAATGTGTTCTGGTCTTCTTGCTTCCTGTTCTGTCCTTTTCTACCCTGTTTTCTGGTTGATTTCTCTTCCTGCAGGTGGTATTTTCCTGATGGAATTTTTTGCTTTGGTGTTCATTTCGGTTAAAAATTACTTGTATGGTTTAAATCATATTGTCATTTCTCTTGAAAATGGTTTAATAGCAGTTGGTCTGGTTTTCCTGTTTTGGACTTCTATGCTGAGACTCTGCAATATTTTTCATTTTTTGGATATCTGGATTGGGTTCGTTAGCTATAACTCTGTTTGCTGCAATGGGTTTTGCCTTTTCAGCATACAATTTCCTAGTATGATTATTTTGTGCTTCTTACTGGAGGCCTGGAAGGAGCATATTGGTTATGGGTCTCAATTTTCTGCCTTTTTGTTTAAGCAATGGTTGGCTTGTTTTTGCGGTAACAGGTATTCTGTTGGCTACTACATGAGTAAGCTTATTATTCGGGGGACCTATTGCAAGCCTGGGACCTATTTTATATTCTTGAATCTTTTTCCCGTCGTTAAGTTCTTTTACTTACTTCTATTTTGCTCTAGTATCCTTGCTGGCCTATTTTTCAGGTTTTTGGAGCTTCGCGCTCGTTTTGTACTGAAAGTTGTTCTTTTTTCCCTTCTCTTTTTGACTACTAGAATGTTACTAGATATTAATGTAATTTT
>NW_021320014.1:6567-27246 GCF_001605985.2 Dendrobium catenatum | reverse complement strand
AGAGAGGTCCCAAAGTGATACTGATCACATGAATAGAAATTCGGTTTACCTCATTACAAACAATAGATATATACGTAACTTTTTTGCTACTTACAAGGCTATAAAGTCAACAAAAGAAACCAACTAACTCTTAAAACCTTACTAGTTTCATTATATATCGGTTGAAGTATAACATAACATAGTAGTTTTGCCCAGTTCGCTGCTAGCAGCTCCGGCGTCAGCTGCGAATCTAAAACCTCTTAATTAGTAATCAAAGACCCCAACCAATAATCTAGGATGAGCTACGGAAGCTTAATCATTTCAATTCTACATTCTCAAATATATATACAACATGTATTGAAAGAGGGAAATTAACAAAATAGTGAATTATGAAACAATGATGACATCTGTTATGGTTGACATCGAAACTCTTTGCTTTTGTATTGTCTAAGCTATATTAATGTGTGTGTGTATAAGGAAAATGAAAAGAAAAGGTTTTTCTTCTAAACTATATATTATGAAGTAATAAATAACAATATAAAAAAGATGAGAATGATATTTATTTATCAAATAAAATAATTTAAAAAAAAAAACTGAGTGTTGAAGACCAAATTTGATATCAGTGAAATTTATTATGAATTACAGACAAAGTTTTAAAAATCTAAATTAATTAAAACCCGCTTATTAACTATTACTATTGTTGCGTCCTAGGAAAATTCCCGGCGGTAGAGAATATATAGTTTAACGTTTAAGCATTGTACGAAGATCTAGCACACAAGCAGATAAGATAGAGGGTGTAGCGTTCATAAGAGACACCAGAGTTTTTACGTGGAAACCCCTGAAAAGAAGGAAAAACCACAGGGTTTGGCCCAGTTTGAATGAATCCACTAGTATTTGCAGTCGATTACAAATGAGGCCCTTGGGAGAAGGTCTTGGCTTGATGGTATAAATATACTTCATATAGAGCACATTACATGGTGGGACTTACAATATAGACATGTTTGTTTGGTCGGCATGACCTTAGTAGATAAGATAGAGGTCGAAAAGATCGTTGTCTAGTGATGGAGGTTGGAAGGACCATAGTAGGTGATTGAGGTCCGAAGGATCGTAGTCGGCAAGAGAGAGAGGTCTGAACGACCGTAGTTGGCAGGAGACCGAGGTCAGAAAGACCATTGTAGTAGGGCGGTACTCTGGTAAAACTTTGGGCATCAGGTGGTGGCCTAATAGAAGTTTGGGCTTCTGGTGGTGGTCCGGCAGAAGTCCGGGCCTCAGGTGGTGGTCCGATAGAAGTATGGGCATCAGGTGGTGATCGGCAGAAGCCTGAGTCTTGAGTGGTGGTTCGGTGGAGCAACAACATCAGGCGGTGGTCCGGCGGAGATAGAGCTTCAAGTGGTGGTCCGGCGGAGGTGAGGGCCTCAAGTGGTGACCCGGCGGAACAAAGACGTCAGGCGGTGGTCTGGCAGAGGTAAGGGCTTCAAGTGGTGGTTCGGCGGAGCAACGACGTCAGGCGATGGTCCGACGGAGGTGAGGGCTTCAAGCGGTGGTCCGGCAGAGGTGAGGGCCTCAAGTGGTAGTCCGGCGGAGCAACGACGTCAAGCGATGGTCCGGGGAAGTTGAGGGCTTCAAGTGGTGGTCCAGCGGAGCAACGACATCAGGCGGTGGTCCGATGGAGGTAAAGGCCTCAAGTGATGGTCCGACGGAACAACGACGTCAGGCGGTGGTCCGGCGGAACTCAGGTGGTAGTCGAGGAGGAGCTTCTTCCTACTCTTCTCTTCTTCTTTTCTTGCTTGAGAGCCCCTTTCAAGAGAAATGAGGGGTCTATTTATAGATTTCTGGAGTGGCATGGCCCGTAAATAGGTGAGAGATCAAGGGTAAATGAGGAGTGGTAAATGGACGGCCGATGTTGACCGAATCCCTTGATCATGTATCGTTTGATGGACATTTTAACGTCTTATTGACGTTGGAATTCAGTGATCTTGGGATCGTTGGATTTGTCTCGTCGAGCCGCTCGATTCGACTATAAGCACATCATGTTTGGGAACCGTTTGGTATTCCAAATTGTGGTTTGAACCCTCCAACAGTGCTTCGACCTTTGATTTGGATCCAATTTCACTTGGATTGAGTTGATTTTGGTGTCGTTGCGTTCGTATTTTCAAGACGCTCAGTTCCGCTATAAGTTTGCTGAAATCAGAGTTCGGATGGTCCCAATTTTAATTTTGGAAGTTTCCACCTTGATTTTGCATCGAGATTCGTGCCCAATATATCAAGATAATTTTTTGATGACATATCAAACTATTTTTATTGATCACTCACATTTTGCAAGAATCCTCAACTGTTTACTTGATTTTATTTGAAACGGCTTTCTTAATATTTCTTTAAAGTAGCTTCTTAACTTTAAAAAACAATAAAAAAATCATCCGAGATGAAGTCTTACTCCCTCAAGTTTAGCTCTCAAGGGATCATGACTAACTCCGTCAAGTCTTCCACTGCCATGAGATGCCTCCTTCAAACTAGCACATAAAAAAGTTGCGGTTCCAACTCCACCAGCGTTGCTATTCTATTTTCTTTATTTTTTTTTAATTCACTCCCATTTTGTAGAAATAAGAAAAGAGACGCGCAATCAAACAAAGACTAAAAAAAGAAAAAAGGAATAACTTTTGTCAACAATCTTAATTCTTAAGAAACTCTTCTTGTCTATATAATCCTTCAACTGATCATAACATTTCATCATTACCACTAATCTCTATTAATCCATCCCTTCACCAACCAGCAACTTCAATTCATCACCATGCCTCCCGCCAAGACCTCAAGTGGCTGCCGGAGCAAGTCCATCTGCCAGAAGTCCGGCGAGATTGCAGTCACCCTCACAAAAATCTCCTCCCTGTATTTAGCTGCATTCTTGCTACCTCAAAGCCGCAAGCCTGCCACCAAGCCCCAGCTTCAACGACAACCGCCAACGGCAGATAAAGTTTCTCGGCGGGCTTCTTATCTAATGGAGCCGGATGAGGCCGTTGATGCGCAAGCAGATGAGTATATTCGTCGTCGTCGTCTGAGTATTTTCCGTCACATCGATGATGGCGTTCGAAATGAAGCATCAAAATGCATTCCGCCGCCACCGCCACCAAAGAACAAGTGGTCTGCGAGTGCTACTAGCGGCGGCTATCGCCACCCATACTAGAAAATAAAGAGTTGCAAAAGGTTTCAAATTTATTGTTCCCTAGCTAGTATCACAATTCTAAAATAAACGCATTGTCACCATAATAAAAATAAAAAATAAAAAATAAAAAAAAGATAAAGTTTTTTATAGTACTGGACTTGAACAATTCTGAAATTATCATCTATATGTAAATTTATTTGGGAATGTAGAATTGAAATGATTAAGCTTTCGTAGCTCATCTTTTATTGTTGGTCAGGTTCTTTGATTACTAAGTAAGAGGTTTTAGATTCGCAGCTAATGTCGGAGCTGTTAAGCGAACAAGGCAAAACTACTATGTTATCATATTATCAGTTTATGTCAAATTTCAGCCCATATATAATGAAACTACTAAAGTTTATATATATAGCTATTGTTTGCAATGAGGCAAATTTTCGAGAATAATAAAATGAAGGTTTTTTGTCATGTTATTTTGAATCCTATATCCTGAGATTTGAATTCAGGTGTCGGTTTCTTTTCCCAAGGTGTTTTTGGAATTGCGTTCAGCTACAGTCACCAGATCGTCAACGAGGAGTTGTCGAGCCGCCTTTTGTGCAGTGTCAATAACTTATATATGTGATGTGTGTGAATTTACATTAACGACTCAAATGTCAAAAAAGAGAATGATCAACTTAACTTGTGGAGCAAGATGTGAGAATTCGAATGAGGAATCTTATCCTTAAAAAAGAGAACCTAATGATTGTAATTATTATTCCATAATGGCATTTATTGAGCTTTGCTTTTAGAAAAGAGCAAATGGCATGGCTGTATGTTCTCTGTGTGCAATTAGTATAATATCCCCAAATTAATATAATATCCACTATGATAAGGGATGCATTTTAGATGTTTTATATTAATGAAAAAATACTAATTTTTTTAACAATTAATTTAGACTATTTGAATGTTATAGAATGTCAGTTTTTATCTGTGTAAAATAAATATTAGTTTGTTGGTATTTATGTGTTAGATGGAAATATTTAAGGGAGAAAACGAGTGAATTTCATTGTCACATATAGTTTTCCGTCTTTTTGTTAGGAATTTATATCAAGTAATTAAAGGTAGATTTAAGTTTGAAAATGCAAATCATTTTGAGCTTCAATCCATGTATTATTAGACCTAATTTTTTTTTATCCTAATCCCGTAACAATAATTTTATCAAATTTTCTACTAGGTGCATTTTTAATTCATTTCACTAACGGTGTCATGTCGTTAGAATTGAAGTAGCACAAGTATGTCGATGATTCACAGAATATATTTTTATATCCAGCGAAGACGTTTGCACTGGCCGGCCTGTCGTTCTTAGCACAAACACCATCATCAACAATGAGTGACGATCTCGCGGAAGGTCCCGGTACATCCTGCCAATGACTTATTTGCCTTTCACTACATCACAAAAAAAATGTTAATAGAAGTAATACATCCACAAATTTATATTTCAATCAATATAGATTTATATAATGAACTTACTTAGCATGTAGTGGTTTGACTGGTGGAATCATCAGACCACCTTCTATCGTTTCCTCCAAACTTAATGTTTCATGCATTTGGGATGTGATAATCTGAGCAGCATTACTAGGTGCACCAATAATTTCAACCTGCACATAAAGTATAAGTATTTGTCGAATTTCATGGGATAACATCATTTCACATACCTCATCATCCTCCACAGGCGAAACTATAAACTCATTCCCTAAGGGAAAACGACATAATAACATCGCAATATACTTCGATTTATCATACCTAAGTGCTTTGAGTACGTACCCTAAACTTCAACTGCTCCAACTTTGTGTTAGTTGGCACTTGCAAGGGGTGATAACTGCCCCAAATATACATTTGTACATATTTATCATATAAAGATAATTCTTTGCCATTTATAAGAACAAACGACGCTCCTCGTCCATACATAACTCGTTCCACTAATCAAATCTTATAATAAACCAACATAATCCTAAACATAAATTAAAAGCATTAATAAAAAAACATCATTTATCATAAATAATAAATTAATATCAAGTACAAAATTATATTTTTAATTTTTACAAATAAATTAATATAATTATATTTTAAAATAATATATATTAATTTTAGACTTAATTATCAAATTAAAAAGCACGAAAAAATGACATTCTAATAAAGGCAAAACACAAATCACAAAATACTTTGAACTTCTACAAATACAACAGCAAAAGAGTGTAACATAAACCATTTTTGACCAAGAAAGTGCTAGATATCTAAACCTAGCAAAAGTACTTAGGAGATAATTAAATATATCGTATATACTTAGAAAGAACTTCTCATAACTTAAAATAATTGCAACAGATAACAATATTAACCAAAAGAATAAATTAAAGCAAAAAAAAAAAACACTTACCTCAAAGTTGGAGCCGAACTGTTGCAGAACTATGAATGACGAAATGGGGAACAATTATAGGTCCGGACACTTGACGTAGCTCTACATCCGGACGTCAATAACATGTCGTCACATGCTCTTACTCTTTACCACGCAGCCTGATGACCCGACCCAGACCGGAACCCGGTATTGCTATGTTCGAGTATTGCTAGGTATTGCTTGGCAATAACGAGAAATACCGCCGGGGTATTGTTAGGTATTACTCGGTATTGCTAGATATTGGTCTTGACATATTGGTATTTCTCGTTATTGCCAACCAATACCGAACAATACCCCGGTTTGCACAAATCAGCCAATACATAATAATATCGGGTCTGTGTCGTCGGGCTGCATGGTAAAGAGTAAGAGAACATAGCATGTTATTGACGTCCGAATGTAGAGCTACGTCAGATGTTCGGACCTAATAATTATTCCGAAATGGGGAATAAGATTTTCCAGATGATAAAAGGGATATGACTAAATCGCCCCCTTTAAACGAACAACTTTAGTGATTTAAAATTTTTTTTCCCAGTTAATGTAAAATAAATTAATACAATATTTACTTTAAAAATTTTACCAAAATTTATAATATATTGTCCAACGTACAAATTCATCCAATATATTTTCAATTATAACAAAATAGACAACCTTTTTGCCTAATTTTGCATTCAGAAAGAAAATATGCGGACTGTTTACAGTTTTCACGTTAACTTGACTGTCAATATTTAATTATAATATATTTAATATTTCGATTATTTTAATTATACTTAAATATTATAGTTTAAGTAATTATAAAATCTCTTTAAAATTAATGAGCTACTTCAACTTTTGTTTTCACCTGGAATGGAAATTTTATTCTATATTTAAAAATAAATAATAAAAGTTGATGTTCAAATTGATCAAGCTCGCAATTCTAATGAAGGCGTAGTAAACTTAGAAAGCTTTCAATTAGTTTTCTTAACGCTCATTTTAAGCGTTTAGCCTCTCTCGAAATTATGAGCTCGTATGGTCAACCATCCCAACAACCTCAAAGCCCCCGCTTGAGTAATAAGCTCACGCTACAGAGCTCGGCAACGGCGTTGCTTTCCATTAACATACAAATAGATGAAAATTTCGTACAGATTTGACGACGTGGGACTAAAATGTTACCGTTAAGCTCTGATTAAAGTATAAAGCTAATCTATCACCGTCATCCAGACATCAATTAACAAAGAATACGGGTTATTTTTATCTTTGGTTATCAATAATTATAAATATTTTTGTGATTCATGAATCATCAAAAAATTCATTTGATCAAAGTATGAATCGCAATAATAATTTTTAATGTTTAGTTTGGGACTATTTTCTAAAGCATATAAAAATTTCTTGAACTAAATTTTTTTATATTAAAAAGATGTTTTTAAAAATAATAAAAAAATTATCCCAAATGAAATCTAAACCTATAAGAATCTAAATATTCAAATTAAAGTATTGAAATCAAGGCTAGCTTAACTTGATCTTCTCAAGTCACTCTCCCATGGAAAAGGCATTTGATTTTCATCTGTCAAAAATAGTTTTTATTGCGACTTATTCTACAAGAGAAGGGAAATAAAATTAGATGGGCATTTTAACGTCTTATTGACGTCGAAATTCAATAATCTTGGGTTTGTTGGATTCGTCTCGTCGAGCCGCTCGATTCGACTATAAATACATCATGTTTGGAAACCGTTTGGTATTCCAAATTGTGGTTTGAACTCTCCAACAGTGCTTCGAACCCTTGATTTTGATTCATATGGACTCGAATTGAGTTGATTTGGGTGTCGTTGGGTTCGTATTTCCGAGATGCTCAGTTCTGCTATAAGTTTGCTAAAATCGGAGTTCAGATGGTCCCAATTTTAATTTTGAAAGTTTCCAACTTTATTTTGCATCGAGATTCGTGCCCGATCAAAATAATTTTTTAACGACATATCAACTATTTTTATTGATCACTCACATTTTGCAAGAATCCTCAAATGTTTACTTGATTTTATTTGGGACGGCTTTCTTAATATTTTTTAAAATAGCTTTTTAACTTTAAAATGTTATAATTCAATCTCTGATCATCTACAGAGAATTGAATTACGGGAGCGGAAAACAATAGGCGGGAAAAGCCACTTTCCGTCTTGGATGAGTAGGCTTATTTATATTTGATTTTCAGTAATTCTGTTACAAAACATGTGGTTAAGATTTGCTTAAGCACAATTAGAAATACTTGGCTAATATTAAGCCACATGTACATGAGCGGAATTACAAAGCTATCTCTATATCTTAACACCCTCTCTCAAACTGATCTGGGTGTCACCTGGATCAGTTTGCTTGCTGAAGTGCTTCTCCGAAGATCTGAGGTTTGGTAATGTCTGAATTAGTTTGCTTGCAAGTGTTCTGAAGCGAATAACTGGTAAAGGTTTTGTGAATAAATCTTCTATCTGATCGTTTGTGCATATGTGATGTACTGTCATCTTTTTATTTTGTATACAATCTTGAATAAAATGACAATCAACTTCTATGTGTTTTATTTTAGCATGAAACACTGGATTGTTTGCTAGAGCTATCGCAGAGGTATTGTCACAGTAAACTGTGGTAGGTTCTTTTTGATGTATGTGAAAATCTTCTGGTAGGCTTCTTAACTAGATGACTTATGTTGTTACTGTGGCTAAAGTTCTGTATTCAGCCTCTGTAGACGATCGTGCAACTGTCGTCTGGTGATAAAGACTCGAATTATGGTTATTTTAGCAACTGGACTGAATGTTTCTGTGTAATCTATTCCATGTTCTTGATTAAAGCCTTTTGCTACTAACCTGGCTTTGTATCTTGCTATTGAACCGTCTGATTTCACTTTGGTCCGAAATTTCCATTTGCAGTCAAGTATATTCATTTCAGATGAAGAAGGACCAAGTTCCCATGTTCCTTGAGCTTGAAGAGCTTGAAATTCTTGTGACATTGCAGCCCTCCAATGTTCTGTTTTAACTGCTTGATGGTAAGTTGTTGGTTCAGATGTTTCTATGACATTGGCTAAATCAAAGACTTTCTTTGGTTTGATGTTGCCACTTCTAAGTCTGGTTATCATCGGATGTTGTACTTTAGTTGGAACATTTGAAATGACTTGTTTAGTTTGACTATTTAAGTCATTCTTAGACTTTGAATATTCTGAATATGAAGCTTGAGAATTCTGTCTGATATTTGCATTACTGGTGAGGTCATTTGCACTTGATTGAACTCTTTGCACATTGTGTAATCTGACTGCTTGATTTGTATCAGCAATATTCACTACAAGAAAATGGGTCAATAGCGACAAAAAAAATAGAGACAAAAATAAATTGGTCGCTAAAGATATCTTTTAGCGACCAAAAATTAGAATGACCTCTAAATAATAAGAAGTTTGATTTTAGCCACAAAAAAAAATTTGGCCGCTAATTTTGTCGCTAAAAATCCAGAGAATATTTTTCTCATATATACATGTCATTGTAGTGACTAATTATTTTTTTTAATTGTGTACATAATCATATGCTTAGCAGATATGTAAGGGGTCCAAGGGGGTAGCACCCCCTAACAGGGGTCGACCTGCCCGGTCAGGTCGTGGGGTCAAGGGGCAGCGCCCCTGCGGGGGTTTTCGTGGGCAGTGCCCCCCGAAAAAAATTTTGATTGTAGTAATATTATTGAAATTCAAATTAATAAATAAAATGATGAATTTAAATTAATATTTATATTTTATCAGGTCGGAAATGGTTAGAAGCTCGGATTATAATTATTCCAAAGAATGCTGTAACATCCTTTTTATGCACACATTTTTTTATATCATTTATAAATCAAGTAAAAAAAAGAAGCAACTATTTCCTTCCTCTCTCTTTTTTTATTCGTCAACAACTGGCAGCGTCTTTCCTGTTCATTCTCCCAGAAGTTCCATCCTAAACCCTCTCGTTTCTTCCCTCACCGATCTCCCGACACCGGCCAACATCGACGGTAACTCGGTGAGTTTAGAGGGCTTTGCAGTTTCTCTTTGCAGTTTCATTTCTTAGTATTTCATAAGTTTCCCATTCAAGCCCCGACCTGCACTTCTTTGTAGTTTCCCTTCAATAGAGGTAATATTATCTTCTTCATAGTGACCTCACAATGGCATGTGCAGAGATTCACATCTTTGATTTGGACATTTCTTCTGCATTCACCATTGTGGATTTGTACACATTGTCACATATTATCTTTGCATTCCCTTAAATTCATTTTCATATAAGCACATAGCCTTTGTAAGTTATGATGATGTCAAAAATGATAAACATGTAACCTACTCACATGTGATTTTTAAAGCAATTAGTTTAAATGAAAACATAGCAAAAATGCGCATCACCGATATACGAGAGAGTTTAAATAAACTTTATAATGAGTATGTAGAAGATTATAAAATCGCATTCTCAAGTTGATATGAGTTTCTTCACTCACAATTCTTCAGAAAATCCCGCAAACTCGCCTCCGCCGGTTTCTCCTTCTCAGGTTTTCTCTAATACCATTCTTCCTATTTTAATTTCAAAATTTCTATGATCTTCTTTATACTATGCTTGCCTCTCATTTTTATGGTATCATTCAATATTATTGATTGTTATTGTTGCTTTAAGAGGTTAGTGTTGATTTTGAATGGCTGAGTTGAAAAGATCCAATGGCTATTTCTATGTTGATTTTTACTCTCCACTCACTATTTCACATTTAGTATTTTTTCTTTTTTACTGATCAGTCCATGCTAACGCTTCTCAGAGGATGATAGCCTGATAGGCGTTTTGTATTTTAGGACTTAGGAGAATAATGAGCCCTTAGTTCAAATTAATTGTTGTTAATGCATCACTGTTGCATGTTATGTAGTAATAAGCTCTACTTGGACTATAAAATTAAAATTCCAAAGCTTTTATATATTATGTAAACTTTGATATTTCAGTACTTGTATAAGTTTCTGCCATATGTTTATATAGTTGAAGCTACCCATGCTTTTGCCATCTTTTAATAATCACAATAATATATTCAGGATGTATTTATTTATGTGTTTCCTCTGAAATCTTTGTGCTAATGTTTGTTCCCTCACTACTGTTGGTTGTGTTGGTCATTGAGCTGGTTGTGATGTCTAAAATCTTTGGGTGATTTAGTTCATGCCTATTTTTTGCTCATCAAATCGTTTTATGGCCGCTAGTGGTGTTTTTTGTTTTTATGTGTATTAATAATTAAAAGGTTGTTTGGTGGTGGATTTTTTTTATTGACCTTATGGTTTTGTTGGTTTGTTGGTTCTGAGTTTTAGTTTTTTTTAGCTATTATGGTGGCCTTATTATGATGTGTCTGGATGGTTATGGTGATTGGTGGAGGGTTCAGTGCTATATTTGTTGTTTGGCTGTGGTGATTTTTATATCCTATTGTTTCCTTGTTTGGTTTGATCACTACTCTTTTTATTGTGTATTATAGTGGTAGGGTTGGTTTTTAAATAGATTTGAGAAATTCTCCATGATCGCCTTATTTCTACATTTAGTAAGTGCAAATGGTGTTCTAAACCAACAATGCGTTGCTGTAAGATTCTAAAACAAGCATATTTCTAATCTTTTTATGCTTTGAAAAAGTGATGGATATATGACTTCATAAGTAGCTCTTTGAGGCTTGCAATTTAGATATTGGGAAGCATAAATGTGTACTATCTATACTGATGAGCAATCTAAACCTATAATGATGAATACTTTTATCTAGATTTTTTGCCTAATTATGTGATTTTTATGTTTGAAACCTCTATGATTCCAATCATTTAGCAATGTGGATACTTGGGATCAAATTATCAATTACTTGAGTCGCTCATTACCTTAGAAACTAGAAATTTTAGAACATGTGATATAATGTACAGTTGTATATCTGATAGTTTACGAACATCGCCAATGTCAATGCAATGTTTGTCTTCATCATGGTAGTTTGTGAACACCCCCAATCAGATTTGCTCACTCGTGCAGAGTTCATGGTCATTATTTTTTTATTAAGATAATTGCTGTGATTACAGACATGTGAAGCAGCAGCACAACTCAGAACTACTGGGAAGGTTACTGTGAGGGAAATAACATTGAAGAAGATTGGTACTAAACACGAAAAGTATGGTGTACTTGATGAACATTTCTAGGTATTACCACCATGGATACAATCTCCAAACTACAATATTTTGCTACTCATATGTGTAGAACTTTATTTGTGCTTACAGCTTACAAGATTTGCATTGCTGGAGATGATAAAAGAGGGCGTCTTGATATGTGAAACGCGGAGATGAAGACTGCAGCTATAAAGGAGGAGATGAACTCGCTTCCTTAAGAACTCAATTGGTTTTTGAATTCTTGCATCATGCTGTCAAGCAGCATGCAAGTTCCTACATTTTGTAAACATTAAGATTTTATGATTAATGATGTCTAAGATTGTATTTTTTGTATTAATTGATGGATGTATTTGTAAAAGTATATGAATGAATACAATTTTATTTTCTCCTAGCAAATTATTGACAATGATACTCATGAATAAATATAATTTTTTTGGATTCTATGCTTTTTATTATTATTGCCTCAAGCTAATAAAATTTGTATTATTTCTTTATTATGTAATTTATCTAAGTAATTGCAATATAATGGAGTGATGGATTGATCTTAGTTGTTATAGACAAGGCATAATAAATGGATAATAATTTTATTACTAAATATCAAAAATTTTATATCCATAAATATATATATCAACACTTCAAGAAATTAAAGGGGCATGTGATTTTTTTGGTTGATCATTTTGCGACCAATTTTTATTTTGGTCGCTATAGGTAAAATGTAATAAACAAAATTAATTATTAAAATTATTAAATAGCATCCAAATAAATATTCGTTAGCGTCCAAAAAAATGGTCGCTAATATTTTCAATTTTAGTGACAAGTACTAATTAGTGGTCGCTAATTTAGCAACTAAAAAAAAATTTTGGTCGCTAAAAGCCTCAGCGACGAGGCTACTGCGACAAATCTGCGACCAAAAAATTTTTTGTCGCTACTTGCTTTAGCGTCCAAATTATCAATTTTAGCGACCAATTTTGCTGGTCACTAATTACCTATTTTCTTGTAGTGATTCTTGCTGACTTCTTGATGTCTGGCATTTTTTTTTGGTAAATTGGCAGTAGGGACTAGTAGAAGTGGTGGGGTAACAATGGATGAGGATTGGTCTTATGATTATGATCAAATAATTGTTTTATTTGTAAGAGGGTTATAGGAACGGTATCCTTTTTGGGCTGAAGCATACCCAATAAAAACACACGGTTGTGAGAGTGGAGATAGTTTGGTAGATGAATATGGTTTGAGCCAAGGATAGCAAAGACTGCTGTAAACTTTTAAGTGTCCGTATGTAGGTGGATTACCGTATAAAATCTCATGTGGGGATTTGTTACGAGTATTTACAGATGGTAATTTGTTGATGAGATAGCTTGCTTTCATTAATGACCATAGATGCATTGGAAGGGAGGCTTGTATGTGTAATTTCCTAAGTGTTTATGTTAAATGACGATGTTTCCTTTCAGCAATACCATTTTGGAATGGTGAGTAGGGACATGTATATTGATGTAAAATGCCATTATGTTTTAAAACAGTAAGGAATTTATTATTTATGTATTTTCCACCCCCATCTGTTCTAAAAGTACGAATAGTTTTATGAAATTGACATTGTATCATTTTCATAAACTCAATGAATTTGTAAACCACTTCAGACTTTTGTAGTAATGGGTATACCCAAGTGTATTTTGAAAAATCATCAATGAATGATACATAGTATCGACATCCTTGGGTGGATATGGAAGGTGATGGACCCCATACATTCGAATGAACTAATGAAAAAAGAGAGGTACTTCTGTTTTGAGATATAGAGTGTGGTTGACGATGACTTTTAGCCACCTGACAAGCATTGCATAGCTGATGTTGATGCTTATTAGAAATGCAAACATCGGAATGTTGTTTTGTTATTTGATTTAAAATATGAGAAGATGGATGTCCCAATCTTCTGTGCCAGAGATCTGGTATAGTTTGTATGGACACTAATGCTAGTTTGGAGATGTTGTTGGCTGGATTGGACTTTGTTTTAAATGGATAAATTCCATTAATACAAGGTCCCGTGAGAAGAGTCTTGAGCGTCTTCTGATCCTTTATTTCATAACCATGTTCAGAAAATGTGATGAAGCAATTATTATCAGTAGCCAATCGGTGAACTGATAATAAATTGAATGCTAAATTTGGAACCAGGTTTATATCAGATAATTGAACAGTACCTGAAGGAGTGTTTAGCAGTCCTTTACTCTTTATGGTCAGTTGTTGTCCATTTCCTATTGTAACTTGATTCTGTCCATTATAGATTTATGAATTCAGCAGGTGTGTAGGATCTGATGTCAGATGTGTGGATGCTCCACTGTCAAGATACCAATCTGCATATTCTAATTGTAATTACGAATTAAAGAATGCAGTAATTGGTTGTTCTGTGTTGTATTTTTCATCATGTCTATACCAGCATTTTACTGCTGAATGACCACATTTTCCTCATATTTGACATGTTATAGCTGGTCTAGCTGTTTTACCTCCTCGATTTGTTTTTGTAGCATTTGACGTATTTGCAGTACCTAACTGTGATCTATTGTTGTATGAATTTCTTCCTCTGTAGCTATTTCCTCCTCCTCTGCTACGTCTTCTTGCTGCTAAGGTTGTGGAATTGCCCGAGAGCTGGAGTGACTGAAGTTCTCTACTGGTTTCATGAGCAAGGTTAAATTCTTCACTACACAATAATGTGTACAAGTCATCCAAATGTAAGGGCTGCAGATTTGTCCGGATTGATGTTTTAAATGCCTGATATGTATTTGGCAATCCATTTAGAGTATAATGAATGACATCCTCGTCATCCAATGTATACCCAGCTGCTGCAAGTGAGTCTACTTTTGTTTTAACCTCTAGCAGATATTGACTCATCGTTTTATCTTTCATGGCTAAATAATTCATTTCATTTTTGAGCTGAATTATTTTGGATCTTGTACTTGACATAAGTCTTTTATCCAGTGTATTCCATATGTATGTACTGTGTTCCACAGTAAGCACATATGGTAGTATTGTTGGAGAGATTACTGAATAAAGAGCTACTGCAAGATTTTGATCTAGTATATTCCAATTTGTATACTCGAAATTTATAATGTTTTGTCCAGAGGTATTTTGTTTGAATTTTGATGGTGCTTCATTGCTTCCGTCTAAAAATACCTCAAAACCATTTGCACGAAATAGTTTCTGTACATGTGATCGCCAGGTCGGGAAATTTCTATTGTAAGAGGTTGAGAAATGACATTCTTGATATTTCCCATCAAGAATTTGAGTGAAGATGGAATATGCGGTAGATCATTCTTGATTGGAGTTGCTATTTCTTCTTCTTGATTTGTAGAAGACATTGTAGATGAATTTCTCATACACTTTCTTGATTTCTCATATGTTCGGGTCGAACGAACACTTTCTTGATTTCTTAGATGATCAGGACGAACGAAAGAAGAAAAGAAGAGAAAAAAGAATTGATATATGGATCAAAGCTCTGATACCATGTTATAATTCAATCTCTGATCATCTGCAGAGAATTGAATTACGGGAGCGGAAAACAATAGGCGGGAAAAGCCACTTTCCGTCTTAGATGAGTATGCTTATTTATATTTGATTTTCAATAATTCTGTTACAAAACATGTGGTTACAATTTGCTTAAGCACAATTAGAAATACTTGGCTAATATTATGCTACGTGTACATGAGCGGAATTACAAAGCTATCTCTACATCTTAACATAAAAAAGAGTAAAAAAATCATCCGAGATGAAGTCTTACTCCCTCAAGTTTAGCTCTTTAAGGGATCATGACTAACTCCCTCAAGTCTTCCACTGCCATGAGATGCCTCCTTCAAACTAGCACATAAAAAAGTTGCGGTTCCAACACCACCAGCTTTGATATTCTATTTTCTTTATTTTTTTTTAATTCATTCCCGTTTTGTAGAAAACGAAGACTACAAAAAAGGAATAACTTTTGTCAACAATCTTCTTTCTTAAGAAACTGATCTACTTGTCTATATAATCCTTCAACTGATCATAACATTTCATCATTACCACTAATCTCTATTAATCCCTTCACCAACCAGCAACTTCAATTCATCACCATGCCTCCCGCCAAGACCTCAAGTGGCTGCCGGAGCAAGTCCATCTGCCAAAAGTCCGGCGAGATTGCAGTCACCCTCACAAAAATCTCCTCCCTGTATTTAGCTGCATCCTTGCTACCTCAAAGCCTCAAGCCTGCCACCAAGCCCCAGTTTCAACGACAACCGCCAACGGCCGATAAAGTTTCTCGGCCGGCTTCTTATCTAATGGAGCCGGATGAGGCCGTTGATACGCAAGAAGATGAGTATATTCGTCGTCGTCGTCTGAGTATTTTCCATCACATCGATGATGGCGTTCGAAATGAAGCATCAAAATGCATTCCGCCGCCACCGCCACCAAAGAACAAGTGGTCTGCGAGTGCTACAAGCGGCGGCTATCGCCACCCTTACAATAAAGAGTTGTGAAAGGTTTCAAATTTATTGTGGACTAAGATGTAAATTTATTTGGGAATGTAGAATTGAAATGATTAAGCTTCTGTAGCTCATCCTAAATTGTTGGTTGGGATCTTTGATTACAAATTAACAGGATTTAGATTTACAGCTGATGCCATAGCTGCTAGTAGCAAACGGGGCAAAACTACTATGTTATGTTATACTTTAGCCCATATATAATGAAACTAGCTAGGTTTTAAAAGTTAGTTGGGTTCTTTTGTTGAGTTTATAGCCTTGTAAGTAGCCAATAAGTTGTATATATATATATATATATATATATTGTTTGTAATGAGACGAATTTTAGAGAATAATAAAATGAAGGCTTTTTGTCCTGTTACTTTGAATCATACATCTTGAGATTTGATTTTCAGGAGGCAAATTCTTTTCACGAGTTCTTGGAATTGTGTTCAGCTATAGTCACCAGATCATCAACAAGGAGTTATCGAGCCGCCTCTTGTCCGGTGTTAGCAACTTGTATATGTGATTTGTGTGAATTTATCTTAATGACTCGGATGTCCAAAAGAGAGAATGATGAACTCCATTTGTGAAGCAAGATGTGAGAATTCGAATGAGAATCTTATCCTACAAAAAGAGAACCTAATGATTGTAATTATTTATTCCATTATGACATTTATTGAGCTTTGCCTTCTAGAAAAGAGCTAAAAGAGCAAGTGTCATGGCTGTATGTTCTGTGTGTGCAATTAGCATAATATCGCTCAAATTAATATAATATGCACTATGAAAGGGACGCATTTCAGATGTTTTATATTCATGAAAGAATACAATTTTTTTATTAATTAATTTAGACTATTTGAATTTTATAGAATGGCAGTTCTTATCTGTGTAAAATTAATATTAGTTTGGTGATATTTGTGTGAGAATATGGGAAAAGATTTAAGGGAGAAAATGATTGAATTTCTTTGTCATATATAGTTTTCCATCATTTTTTTTTAAGAATTTAATTAAAGGTAAAAAATGCAAATCATTTAGAGCTTCTATGCATGTATTATTAGACCTAATTATTTTTTATCCTAATCCTGTAACACTAATTTTGTCAAATTTTCTACAAGGTGTATTTTTAATTCATTTCATTGATGGTGTCATGTCGCTAGAATTGGAGTAGCACAAGTATGTTGATGCTTCATAGAAGATATTTTTTATATCCCGCTAAAATGTTTGCTCATGCTTACTTGTAGATGCCATAAACATGGACTGGCCGACCAGCCTTTCCTAGCACAAACCAATGTTATTTTCTGTTTATTCAAAGCAACAAAATATTGCATTATTTCTTATTGACCAACATGTAATGCAAATTACATGTCCTCCCATGTCCTCCTCTCAGTGAAACATGTTCCCTCCATCAACTTCGTTGTGCGCAATATTGTTGTCATCTGTTAGGTCCTCATCCCATTCACGCGTGCTCAAAGATGTCTTAACAAAGTCATTATTTGTCGTCATGCCTTTTGCAGTGTCAACATTCGCATAACAATATCATTGTATGATGCTATTTATCTCTATTTATATCAACATTCACTTCATCTACGCCACATAGTACATTATCATTAACATCATCATCACCCGGCTCGCTGGATTCGCTGCTCATAGTTTCATAACCATCATCAATGACTGACGATCTCCTGGAAGGTTCTTGTACATCCTGTCATGACTTATTTGCCTTTCACTCCATCACAAAAAAAATGTATGCTAACATAAGAAATAAATCTACAAATTTATACTTCAATCAATAGAGATTTATATAAAGAACTTACTTAGGATATAGTGGTTCGACCAGTGGAATCATCGAAGCACCTTCTATCCTTTCCTCCAAACTTAATGTTTCATGTACTTGGGGTTTGATAATCTCATCAACATTACTAGATGCGCCAATCTTTTCAACTTACACATAAGGTATTAGTATTTGTCCAATTGAATGTGATAACACCATTTCACATACATCACCATCCTCCATAGGAGAACATATAAACTCATTTCCTAAGGGAAAATGACAAACTAACATCGCAGTATGCTTCGATGTATCATACTTCAGTGCTTTGAGTACCCTAAACTTCAATTGCTCCAACTTTGTGTTAAAGCTAACACTTGCAAGGGACGATAACTACCCCCAAATACGTTGGCATATATTTATCATATAAACTTATTTCGCGTAACATCTCTTTCTCTGCTTTTCCTCGGACGATTCTGAGGCGATTCTAGGGTTTGGGCTTGGCGCTCGTCTGCCGGCGATCTTCTTGCTCTTCAGGTGATATTCTTCCTCGTTTCTCCTGCGTGTGGTTCTTTCCTTTCCCTTGGGTGGTTTTTTTTTTCCTTTCGAATCGGCTATTTTCCTTTCTCGTATTCTTGTGTGTTTCTTTGCAAGCTTGTGACTTCTCTGTTTTGGTTTGTTTCTCTTCGGGTTTGTTTGTCTCTTTCTTGGTTCCTCTGAAGACCGGTTTGGTTGGCCTTTGGGGCTCGTTTTAGGGGGGCTGATGACCTTGTCGTCATCTATCTCTTTGGTAGCTTCTGTTCCGAATGGTAAATCTCGATCTTTTAAGGAGGTTCTGGCTGGTTCCGGTGGTTCTTCCCCTCCCCTGAAATTTATTCATTCATCCTTTAAAGGGTGTCCTGCATTGCTGTTAGATGATTCGGTTGTAGCTCAACTTGCAGCTCCTTTTGCTCTTACCCTTGTGGTTAATTTTGTTCAGAAGAGACCTAATATTAATGTTATCCAAAAAAAATTTATAATCTTAAGCTTTCTGGTTCTTTTCTTATTGGTTTACTCGATCCCAGACATGTGGCTATTCAATTGAGTAATGATTTGGATTATAGCCGGATTTTCTCTAGGCGTTCTTACTATATTCAGTCTTGCCAAATATGTCTTCTTAAATGGACTCCTGATTTTGATGCTCATCATGAATCGTTGATTGTTCCTGTTTGGGTGTCTTTTCCTAACCTTAGGCTGCATTTTTTCAACTCTCAAATCCTTTTTGGTCTGGCTTCTATCCTTGGCCGACCTTTGCAAACGGACCAAGCTACGGATTCGGTTTCTCGTCCGTCGATGTCTAGGGTTTTGGTTGAGGTTGATGTCTCTAAAAAATATTCTAATGAGATTTGGCTTGGGTCTGAAGTCAATGGTTATTTTTAAAAGGTTGAATTTAAAAATTTTCCCATTTTTTGTTCTCATTGCAAGATGCATGGTCATGGTCTGAGTGAATGTTTTAAATTGCATCCCCATCTTAAGAAAGATAAAGAAATTTTCAGGCCTACTAAATTGTAGGAGTGCAACACGAAAGCTGATGTTATTGATAATTTGGTGGAAGGTAATGGTATTTCGATCCACGCTAAGGACGTGGTGGATCATCATGTTATTCAGGTTGTTCCTTCATCTTCTGGTAATGAACTTAATGTGAATCTTATTTGTGATGTGGGAGAAGGAAAACTTTTTCCTAATGGTGTGATTAAAGTGTCTGACCATTCATCATCATCTATTGTTTATGAATATTTACAAAATATTACTCAGGTTTTCGTGGTGGAGGATAATAATATTATTGACGTTAATACTAACATTATTGCTGAAAATGGTCAGGATATTTCTATTCAAGGGGAAGAGTTTCCTTTGCTGGTGAATTATTCTGTGGCCCAAATTGTTAGTAGAACCAACTTAAGCAATGATATTGTGGAGACTTTGATAGAGGAGAAGGCAGTGCCTTCTCAGGTTAATCAACCCTTAGCCATACCAGAGAAAGGGATTTGTTTATTGATGGAGGAGGAGGCAGTGACTCCTCAGGCATTGCCTCCTCAGGGTAACTGCTCTTTTGAAGGTAATGAGAGGTTTTTAACTACTTTAGAAGATGGCGTATTCTTTGTTGATGGTGAGTGGCCTTTTCCTAAGGGGCCTTCTGGTAACTTAAATGATAAAACTATTCTTTTATCTGAACTTTATCACTGTGATGCTTATACTGATATGGAAATAGACATTTTGGCTAAGTGCTATGCTAGAGAAGAAAATGACCTTAGTTTTTCTAAGGGTCGTGGTAAACGTGGAAGGAAACCCATAAATGTTATTTTATAATCCCCTAGAAGCACCTGATCGCATACTTCTCATTAATTGTGTTTTTTATGTTTAACGCCATTATTTGGAATATGCAGGGTATTGGTTGCCCCTCTTCTAAACTTAGGGTTAAAAACTTATGTCGCATTCATAATATTACTATTTTTGTTTTACTTGAACCTCTTATTTTTGTGGATAAATTAACTAGAACTGCTAGGTCTTTAGATTTTAATAATGCTAAGTCAAATGTTGCCAGTAAAATTTGGATTTTTTGAAAAGGTTTTGTTAGAATTGATTTTATTGGTGATTTCACTCAAGTTTTACACTGCAATATTGAAAGTTCTAATGTGCAATGTTGTGTATCATTTATGTATGCCACTGTGGGTCTCCGAAAGGATTCTGCTCGTGTGGTTCGAATGCAAAGAATACGATCACACT
>NW_021320014.1:0-6467 GCF_001605985.2 Dendrobium catenatum | reverse complement strand
AAACATGTTTGAGCACTTGTGAATGGGATGATGACATCGTAATAGATGACAATGATGATATTGGGTACCAAGTCGAAGAAGAGTTTTCAATTCCAATGAAATTGGAGGGAAAGTGTTTCACTAAGAAAGAGGATCTACGAGGACTTGCAATTTGCATTACAGAGATGATCAATTAGAAATAATGCTTAATATGTTGTGGTTGCTTTGAATAAACAAAAGAAATAATATAGGTTTGTGCTAAGAACGACATGCCGGCCAGTGCAAATGTTTTCGCGGGATATAAAAATATATTATGTGAATCATCAACATACTTGTGCTACTCCAATTCTAGCGACATGACACCGTTAGTGAAATGAATTAAAAATGCACCTAGTAGAAAATTTGATAAAATTATTGTTACGGGATTAGGATAAAAAATAATTAGGTCTAATAATACATGGATTGAAGCTCAAAATGATTTGCATTTTCAAACTTAAATCTACCTTTAATTACTTGATATAAATTCCTAAAAAAATGTTGGAAAACTATATGTGACAATGAAATTCACTCATTTTCTCCCTTAAATCTTTCCACATATTCTAACATCTAACACATAAATACCAACAAACTAATATTTATTTTACACAGATAAAAACTGACATTCTAATATTCTATAACATTCAAATAGTCTAAATTATTGATAAAAAATTAGTATTTTTTCATTAATATAAAACATCTAAAATGCTTCCCTTATCATAGTGGATATTATAATAATTGCACACACAGAACATACATCCATGCAATTTGTTCTTTTCTAAAAGCAAAGCTCAATAAATGCCATTATGGAATAATAATTATAATCATTAGGTTCTCTTTTTTAAGGATAAGATTCCTCATTCGAATTCTCACATCTTGCTCCACAAATTAAGTTGATCATTTTTTTTATTTTTGGACATCTTAGTCATTAAGAAAAATTCATACACATCAAGCTACCGACGTAAAACTTCTTAGTTAGTAATTAAAGACCCCAACCAACAATCTAAGATGCGCCACATAAGCATAATCATTTCAATTCTTCATTCCCAAACAAATTTACATATAGATGATAATTTCAGAGATGTTCAAGTCCGCTATAAAAACTTTTTTTAAAAAAAAATTTATGGTGGCAATGTTGCCTTAGATGGTTTGCTCACATAAAACAGCAGCCTTTCGATGACCTGATTAGGAAAATAGATGTATAAGATTTGACTTGTATTAAGAAAGGGATGCCTAAAAAGATTTGGTTAGAAAATATTAGAAATGAATTCTCTTTTATTAGATTTAGATGAGAATTTGATCCTCAGTATGACACAATAAAGATAAAAAAGATTCATGTAGTTGACCTCACATAGCGGTATAAAGATTCGTTGTAGTTGTAATAGTAGTATGGTGACAATGTGGTTATTTTAGATTTGTGACATTGGGGAAACAATAAATTTGAAACCTTTTGCAACTCTTTCTTTTATTAAGGGTGGCGATAGCCGCCGCTACTAGCAGTCGCAGACCACTTGTTCCTTGGTGGCGGTGGCGGCGGAATGCATTTTGATGCTTCATTTCGAACACCATCATCGACGTGACGGAAAATACTCAGACGACGACGACGAATATACTCATCTGCTTGCGCATCAACGGCCTCATCCGGCTCCAATGATTATTTTAATCTTTTTATCAATCTTAATTTGTGACTATTTTGTTGTTATTTATATTCCTACTAATATCGTGTTTCATGAAAAAAGCAAACGCAATGGGGTTAGCTCTCACTTCATTCGGGAAGCGGTGCTATTGAAGCCCATTGCTCTTTTTTCTAGGTCAGAATATCTGACAGATATATAGCCAAGCCTTTGAGTCTACTTCAATTTTGCAAATTATAGACATGCTAGAGCTCATTGGTATATATATATATATTATTTTTTATTTTTTTGGTTAAAACCCACCTACGGGCCTACGCGTTAAATAAGGGAAAAAGTTACACAGTCCTTAAAGGGTTCTCTAGCTCACTAATGCTCCAAAGAGCTACAGGAAAAATAAAAAAGAAACCTAAGAGCCTGAGATCCCTACTACAAAAAATTACATTAATATCTAGTAACATTCTAGTAGTCAAAAAGAGAAGGGAAAAAAGAACAACTTTCAGTACAAAACGAGCGCGAAGCTCCAAAAACCTGAAAAATAGGCCAGCAAGGATACTAGAGCAAAATAGAAGTAAGTAAAAGAACTTAACGACGGGAAAAAGATTCAAGAATATAAAATAGGTCCCAGGCTTGCAATAGGTCCCCCGAATAATAAGCTTACTCATGTAGTAGCCAACAAATAATAAGACGTTAAAATGTCCATCAAACGATCCATGATCAAGCGATTTAACATCGGTCGTCCATTCAACCACTCCTCATTTACCCTTGATCTCTCACCTATTTACGGGCCATGTCACTCCAGAAATCTATAAATAGACTCCTCATTTCTCTTGAAAGGGGCTCTCAAGCAAGAAGAAAAGAAGATAAGAGAAGGAAGAAGCTCCTCCTTGACCACCATCTGAGTTCCACCGGACCACTGTCTGACGTCGTTGCTCCACTGGACCACTACTTGAGGCCCTTACCTCCGTTGGACAACCGCCTTATGTTTATGCTCCGTCGGACCACCGCCTGATGTTGTTGCTTCGCCGGACCACCACTTGAGTCCCTCACCTCCGTCGGACCACCGCCTAACCTAGTTGCTCCGCCGGACCACCACTTGAGGTCCTCACCTCCGCCGGACCACCGCGTGACCTCATTGCTCTGCCGGACCACCGCTTGAAGCCTTCACCTCCGCCGGACCACCGCATGACCTTGTTGCTCCGCCGAACCACCGCTTGAAGCCCTCACCTCCACCGAACCACCGCCCGACGTCATTGCTCCGCCAGACCACTGCTTGAGGCCATCACCTCCGCCGGACCACCGCCTGATGTCGTTGCTCCGCCATACCACCACTTAAGGCCCTCACCTCCGTGAACCACCACTTGAAACCCTCACCTCCGCCGGACCACCGCCTGATGTCGTTGCTTCGCCGGATCACCACTTTAGGCGTTCACCTCCGTCGGACCACCACTTGAAGCCCTCACCTCTGTCGGACCACCGCCTGACATTATTGCTCTGCCGGACCACCACTTGAGACCCAGACATCTGCCGGACCACCACCTGATGCCCAGATTTCTGCTGGACCACCACCTAAGGCCCAGACTTTTGTATGACCACCACCTGAGGCCCAAACTTCTATTAGGCCACCACCTGATGCCCAAAGTTCTACCAAAGTACCGCCATACTACAACGATCTTTCTGACCTTGGTCTCCTGCCAACTACGGTCGTTCAGACGTCTCTCTCATGTCGACTACGGTCCTTCCGACCTCAATAACCAACTATGGTCCTTCTGACCTCCATAACCATACAACGATTTTTTCGGCCTCTATCTTATCGACTATGGTTATGCTGACCAAACAAACATATCTATATTGTAACTCCCACCATGTAATGTGCTCTATATGATGTATATTTGTACCATCAAGCCAAGGCCTTCTCCAAAGGAAGGGCCTCATTTGTAATCAACTGTAAATACTAGTAGATTCATTCAAATTGGGCAATGCCCCGTGGTTTTTTCCCATTTTCAGGGGTTTTCACGTAAAAACTATGGTGTCTCTTATGAACGCTACGCCCTCTATCTTATCTGTTTGTGTGTTGGATCTTCGTACAATGCTTAGAAGTTAAACTATATATTCTCTACCACCGTGAATTTTCCCAGGGCGCAACAATAGTAATAGTTAATAAGTGGGTTTTAATTAATTTAGATTTTTAAAATTTTGTCTATAATTCATAATAAATTATACTAATATCAAATTTGGTCTTCAACACAGATTTTTTTTTTTAATTTTTATTTTGATAAATAAATATCATTCTCATCATTTTTATATTTTATTTATTACTTCATAATATATAGTTTAGAAGAAAAACCTTTTTTTTTCATTTTCCTTATACACACACACATTAATATAGCTTAGAAAATACAAAAGAGTTTCGATGCCAACCATAACAGATGTCATCGTTGTCCAACTCACAACAGACAAACTGTAAAGAACATAAGGAAATAGAGAACTACAAAGGAAAGAAAGGTTTAAGGAAGAAGAATGTTTCATAATTCACTATTTTGTTAATTTCCCTATTTCAATACATGTTGTATATATATTTGACTATTTGAGAATGTAGAATTGAAATGATTAAGCTTCCATAGCGCCTCCTAGATTATTGGTTGGGATCTTTGATTACTAACTAAGAGGTTTTAGATTCGCAGCTGACGCCAGAGCTGCTAGCAGCGAACTGGGAAAAACTACTATGTTATGTTATACTTCAACCGATATATAATAAAACTAGTAAGGTTTTAAGAGTTAGTTGGTTTCTTTTGTTGACTTTACAGCCTTGTAAGTAGCAAATAAGTTACGTATATATCTATTGTTTGTAATGAGGTAAATTTTAGAGAATAGTAAAATGAAGGTTTTTTTCCCTGTTATTTTGAATCATATATCCTGAGATTTGATTTTCAGGTGGCGGTTTCTTTTCACAAGGAGTTCTTGGAATTTTGTTCAGTTACAGTTACCAGATCGTCAACAAGGAGTTGTCGAGCCACCTCTTGTTCTATGTCAGCAACTTGTATATGTGATTTGTGTGAATTTATCTTAATGACTCAGATGTCCAAAAAAGAGAATGATCAACTTAATTTGTGAAGCAAGATGTGAGAATTCGAATGAGAATCTTATCCTACAAAAAGAGAACCTAATGATTGTAATTTTATATTCCATAATGGCATTTTTTGAGCTTTGCCTTTAGAAAAGAGCTCAAAGAGCAAGTGTCATGGCTGTATGTTCTCTGTGTGCTATTAGTATAATATTGCTCAAATTAATATAATATGCACTATGAAAGGGACGCATTTCAGATGTTTTATATTAATGAAAGAATACAATTTTTTTTATCAATTAATTTAGACTATTTGAATGTTATAGAATGGCAGTTCTTATCTGTGTAAAATTAATATTAGTTTGGTGATATTTATGTGTGAGAATATGGGAAAAGATTTAAGGGAGAAAATGAATGAATTTCTTTGTCATATATAGTTTTCCATCATTTTATTTAAGAATTTAAATGAAGGTAAAAAATGCAAATCATTTAGAGCTTCTATCCATGTATTATTAGATCTAATTATTTTTTATCCTAATCCCGTAACACTAATTTGTCGAATTTTTTACATGGTATATTTTAAATTTATTTCATTGATGGTGTCCTGTTGCTAGAATTGGAGTAGCACAAGTATGTTGATGCTTCATAGAAGATATTTTTTATATGCCGCTAAAATGTTTGCATGATCATGCTTACTTGTAGATGCCATAAACATGGACTGGCCGACCAGCCGTTCCTAGCACAAACTAATGTTATTTCTGTTTATTCAATGCAACAAAATATTAAACATTATTTCTTATTGACCAACATGTAATGCAAATTATAGGTTTTCCCATGTCCTCCTTCTCAGTGAAACATGATCCCTCCATCAACTTCGTTGTACGCAATATTGTCACTGTCATCTGTTACGTCCTTATCCCATTCACGAGTGCTCAAAGATGTCTTAACAAAGTCATTATTTGCTGTCATTCCTTTTGCAGTGTCAACATTCGCATAACAATATCATTGTATGACGCTATTTATCTCTATTTATATCAACATTCACTTCGTCTACACCACATAATACATTATCATTATCATCGATCATCATCACCTGACTCGCTGGATCCGTTGCTCATGGTTTCATAACCATCATCAACAACGAGTGATGATCTCGCGGAAGGTTCCGGTACATCCTGCCAATGACTTATTTGCCTTTCACTCCATCACAAAAAAATGTATGTTAACAGAATTAATAAATCTACAAATTTATACTTCAATCAATAGAGATTTATATAAAGAAATTACTTAGCATATAGTGGTTTGACCGGTGGAATCATTGAACCACCTTCTATCCTTTCCTCCAAACAGAATGTTTCATGTACTTGGTGTTTGATAATCTCATCAACATTACTAGATGCGCCAATCTTTTCAACCTGCTTATAATGTATAAGTATTTGTCCAATTGAATGCCATAACACCATTTCACATACATCACCATCCTCCATAGGAGAATCTATACACTCATTTCCTAAGGTCAAACGACAAACTAATATCGCAGTATGCTTCAATGTATCATACTTCAGTGCTTTCAGTACCCTAAACTTCAATTGCTCCAACTTTGTGTTAGCTTGCACTTGTAAGGGACGATAAATTCCCCCAATATAAGTTGGTATATATTTCTCATATAAAGGCAATGATGCTCCTCATCTAGACATAACTCGTTCAACTGATCAAATCTAACCGACATAACCTTAAACAAAAATTAAAAGCATTTG
>NW_021320013.1:12522-17170 GCF_001605985.2 Dendrobium catenatum | reverse complement strand
GTGTCAAGCTGTTTATTTAGAATCAGAGTATTTTAAAATATGTCAAGTTTGTTTGTTTTAGTTATAAACGATCCCAGAACGAGCTTTAATCGACGAACAACGAGGTAGCTCGTCGACGTTGTTCGCTTGCAGCCCTTATTTCCAAGTTTGAAAATTTATGTACCCAACATCCATTATTTAGTTATGGCTTTACATAAAGGGACAGAATAATAAAAAAAATATTTTTGAGAGTAAGATTTGATGATCTAAAATTTTTTTGTTCTGTTCACGAAATGAGCATTTTCGTAATTTCGTTTTTTTAGAATAAAATAAATATTTGGAATGCCATTTTTTAGAACGATAAAATATATTTAAAGAAGGTGAGAATTACAATTAATAATTGTGTTCTTATTCTTTACAAACTATTTGAAGAAACAGAAATTATGGAAAATGCATGATGGTTCGGGCGTGGATACTATACATGAGTTTTTTCAAAAATCAATTGGATCACTAACCCACAGCCTAGTCGCCTATGGAAGCCAATACACTGTATTAAGAGGCCTGATGGAGGACATGATTAGAGCAAACAAGAATTTAGACATCTATACCTATCGATTACTTTTTCATATTAGTTCTATTCAAGAATTCATATGATAAAGTTCCAAGGAAGTGCTATACATAAGTTCTTCTGAACTTAAGAAATTGAGATTTAATTATATGTCTATATGCTTTCTAATACCATTAAAGCTATGACTAATGCCCTTTAGTGACTATTATCTTGTTGTTACTGTGTTTCACAAACACAGCAAGTGGTTTTAACCAAGATTTCTTCCCATTCAGAGTTTTGGGTAAATACATCAAAAGGATCATAGCCTATAAGACCATATCTCTTTGCTAGTCATGGATTTGTATCACTCGGACATTAGCAAGAGGATAATGTACCTGGTGTTGCTTTTGTGATTGAGATTCTATCATTGTTAATAAATACAGTGAGAGGGAGTGTAAAGTTAAATTCTTGCATTTAATGGAGGTCAACCTTAGAGTTAAATGTCGCTTGAGTAAATCTAAACTGCATATTATGAAGTTATAAATTTTTTGTAGTATAATAGACCTAGTGATGGGATTGTGAAATCATATTTGGCGCCAAGTCTATATAAAAAATAATTACTCACGTTTTAGATATCTTGGATGTCTATGTTCAGAGTGATGGTGAAATTGATGGCGGACTATTATCAGCCAGAATTCAGTGAAATGGTGAAGTGGAGGAGTTGATCGAGGCTTTGTTGATGGTTGATAAGAAAATTACCTCCTCTAAACTATAGAGAAAATTCTATAAGTATGGTGGTTAGGCCTGCAATACTTTATGATTGTATTGAATTTTGGTCACTTAACAAGAGAAGCATTAATATTATCTTAAGCTGTGGCAGCTGTGAGTTATGCTCAGGTGGATTAGTCGGCATTACCCTCTTAGAGATAGTGCATAACGAAATCGAGCATACTGCAAAAAAGTTGGAGTAGTTCAATTAAGAATATAAGATTAGAGTGAGAGTTACACTAGACTGGTTGAGTGCACATTAAACGGCGGCCTTCCGACTGACCCGGTTAAAGAGTAGATGTATTAAATTTATTTATAGCTTAAGAAAAGGTAGAGTACATTACCCTAAAAAGATCTGACTTAGAAATACTTCGGATGGTGAAGGGCTTTATTTTATTAGTATTTAACGAGAATTTAACTTTTTATCATGAGTCGAATGGAAGAAAATGCGATTATGTAGCCGAACCCGCATGCAGTGGGGATAAAATAAAGGCTTGATGTTGTTGTTGTTGTTGTTGTTGTATAGACTTTAGACTAGCAGCAAGGAGGAGGTGTCAAAGTAGTCAATCCCATCTTCTTAAGTAATACCTTTAGCAACTAGACGAGCCTAGCATCTATCAATGAAACCATTAGATAAAATTTTGATGTAAACTCGTTGACATGAGATTGGTTAAATAACGAGAAGGTGCAACCAAATCTCATGCATGTTGATTCAACAAGTCAATCACTTTAATATCCACTATCAATTTGCACCTAAGATAGTGTAATGTATATTGGTATGTCTTGGGAATAGGAATATATGATAAAGATAACATAAAATAATATACCATGAATAAAGATGATCAAAGGACATATATGAATGAATAAGATGATTAATACACTGTCATTTACATTTACAAAGGACAATAGGCGCTTAAAGATTAAATACCTCTTTGAGAGATGAATACCCAACAACTTTGAACAATGTGAATGGAGGTGTTCTTTGTAGTAGGCTAAGAGCTCATCATGTGCAAACTTGCAGAGGCAGATTATATGAAAAAAAATTAAGTATACGTAACCACCTTTCTTGGCAGACGAAAAAATGTTGTGCTTTATAAGAATGTACTTGAAGACCCGTGACTACCTTTCTTAGCAGGCTGGGAATGAAATTTTGGCCGCGGTATTATCTGACATCTACCGTGACTACCTTTCTCGGCATGATGGAAGGCTCAGTACCCCGATGCAGCCTCTTATAGTCTTATAAAAATCAAAAAATAAAATAAGCACCCCGATTCTAATATCTATATGACAAGTCTGAAAATTAGAAGTTGAACTCAATCCTTTGTTGGCAATCAAACAGAGTTGACAATGTTTGACTAATGAAATGAAATTACTCATAAATTCCAAATGATAACTCTTTTGACAGAAAACCTCAACCGAAGAGAATCCTGTATTTTCAAGATACCTCCCAAATTCCTATCAAATATAAACATTTAAATTGATTTTTATGTCACCATAATCATGATCGTGTTGAAATATAATCTCAATTGGAGGGGATTATACTTTCTAAACGCCCCAAATCTCAAAATCAATCATTAAGGAGCTCCAATTTCAAAGAAAGTTCAAAACTTAAAAAGCAACAAAAAATATTAAGATATTCAAGATGAAATAAATTATATAATAACTTTAAACGAAAATCCATCCACCCTCTGTAACAGTTTGTCGATGTGGATACATTTGAAAATTACTTCAGCTCACAAAAAGTGAATGTTTAGTCAAAAATATAACTATGATTCATTCTCAAATCATCTCCTGCTAGTAAGGACGTGGCTCCAATTTTTTAACTCGGGATGTCACTTTTGATAAAAGTAAATTTTTTTCGATCAAACTCATCTTTAAGATGATAACTTCCAATTGGAAGATAATTTTGATGAAACATTCATCTATCATTTTATTATTCCTATGATACAAATCAAACAAATCAAAGCATTATACTTCTTTAAATCTACATAAGAAAGAGTAAGCCCAACCGAACTCTCTAACACTCAAAATTGTTATCAGATAATAATGACCAACCTATCACTACTCAGTATCTCATTTCATAATTTTTCCCTTTAACATAAGGCATTCTTAATAAATATCAACTCTATTTTCACTACAATATCGAAACCCTATTTGAAGCACTTGATAACAAGAATTGGAATGATGCCATGAGACAACTTTCTTCATTAAAAAAAAAAAATTATTTTGAATGATACCATGGGAGAAAAGATAAATGCATTAGAAAAAAAATCACACTTGAGAATTTGTTGATACCGAAGGGAATTAAAAGCAGTAGGATGTAATCGATTTATTTCTATAAAATATAAGGCAATGGGAGTATAGAACAGTACAAGGCAGGATTACTAACCAAAAGAAATACTTAACCAATGAAATTAACTATCATGAGAACATTTGTTCCTATTATAAAAATGAATATAATTCGCGTGCTGATTTCTCTAGCAGCTAATCTTAGATGGTATATGCAACAGTACGATATAAAGAATGCTTTCTTATATGGAGAAATTGAAGAAGTCTATATGGATCCTCAACCAGGGTTCGATAGCTCTTTCTTAAAGTACATGTGCAAATTGTATATGAACTTAAACTGTCTCTAAGAACATGATTTGGCAGATTTATAAAAGCTATGATTGAAACTAGACACAAACAAACACAAGAAGATCATAAACTCCTTCTAAAACACTCCACTAATGATAAGACCTCAATTCTAATTGTATATGTTGACGATATTACAAGAGGTAACAATAAGAAAATGGGGTTACTTAAAAGAAAGCTTGCTAAACAATTTCTGATCAAGAAGTTGGACAAACTCAAAAACGTTTTGGGTATAGAGCTAGTTCAATTAAAACAAGCATTCTCTTAATAAAAAAGTGGACATACTAAAGAGAAAAAAATGAAAGATCATTGTTGACCCCTACAACCACCCCCAAAGAGCATAAAATTGATAAAGATGACTCAACCCGAATGTTGATTGCATTGGATCTCATCCAGCTTTTTTGGTTTTCAAAGAAAGACTATAAAGGATATCAGGAGTTATTTTGATGTTTTGATAAAAAAATTCTTTCGTTGACACTTCAAGATATGATTTGCTACATGAATCGAGCTTGGGAGGATTGGAAGTTTCAGACATTTGCTTTCCTTCCCTATTTTGATCAATGTCCTAATTGGGATCACTACGAGATATAGGTGGGTATAGAATTTGGGAGCTGAATAATATGAATGAGCTTTGCCAATTGAGAAGCTACAACTTAGGGGAATGTGAAGATGCCAAGGAGACTTGTTGATGTGAAACGTACTTGCAAGGATGATTAACTT
>NW_021320013.1:0-8942 GCF_001605985.2 Dendrobium catenatum | reverse complement strand
CGACAATGATCCAACATCAAACGATACCATTTGATCAATAAAAATGTTAGAATCTTAATGGCCAGACGAGTTTCCCGGAACGCAATGTAAGCGCCATCTAATTTGTTGATCAGTACAGTCATTTGGGTGTCAGAACCCTTATCGTGCCTTTAGATTTCGAAGTGTCCGGCTGTCGAGAGACACAGTTCCTTAGTGAAATTAGAGGTGTCTTCTTCAAATTAGTTAAAAATTTTCCAAAAACATATGGTTAAATTTTGTGATTTTTCCTCTCGCATATAATTTGGCAATAATCAAGTTGATGAGGACATCGGAAGATCAAACGTTGCTACTGATCTTTAGAGATCTATTATAATTTTATGTGTTTTTATTTTATTTTGTTGTTTTTTATTACCTTTTTACCTTATAGGGTTGGTCCATGTAGTTAAGATTTTTGTAGCCAGAAAGAACATTTATAGTCTTTTATATTTCTATATTTTCCATCTTCATGTGGCCTATTTAGTAGGCTATATTTCTTTGTAATTGAGTGATGATGAATATTGAATATGAAAATTTTTTAATTTGTTCTTATGGAATCTCTTTGTGAGTTCTAAGTTCTCATCTCTTGGAATGATCTTCTTAGTAGAGTTTTGTGAGATAGAGAGGCCCAAGTGGGGCAAAAGTCTAATATAACCCGTCAATTTGGTGGATTCCCAAAGGTTTCGCGGTTCTCCTTATCATTCTTTTTCTTTTTATTTTCTTCTTGCATCGAATTCCCTCTCCATCACGTACTAACGTCCATAGCTATCCACCGCGGTCATAATTAATCTCACCACCCAAATTCTCTCCCTAAATTTCACTCCACGTCAAGCCCTAGTTTTCTCCCAACCCGCCGAGCTGCCTTGGCCTACCCCAGTCGCCAGACCACCTCTCCAAAAACCCCAATCATCAACAAAAAACGGCCCGTCCCCATCCCAAATTTAAAAAGCGATCCAAATATGATGCAAAGGCATGCGTTACAAGGAAAACTAGCCTCGTCGGTGATGAAATGGCGTCCGATTGCAAAACGGATGGCGCCGTTACGTCCGGAACATCGTCGACATTAAGAGTCTACATTTTATTTGATCAAATTGGATCGTTTGAGGTGGCGTCGCAAAGTTCAAAGGCAATTCGAATATTATGTGAAGATATGCGTTACGAAGTTGTCCGATCTCGAAACGGACTACGTCGTTGCGACCGGAACATCGGCAATACCTTAAATCCACTATCAATTTATCCAAATTTGATGTTCGGCAAAATCGACACGCAAAATAGAGCAATTAACTCGCAAAACGGAACAATTAACATGCAAAATGAGATAACACTTACAAATCTTTTTTTTTTTTTTTGCACGGTTCTATCATCCTAAATTAATGTCAAATTGATATATAATTAGAATGGTCATTATCTTATAAAATTTAAATAAGGAACCGGCATCAAAATAAGGAAAGGTCAAATTCTAATTAAATGCAATTACCTTGTGTTGTTCTTCTGTATCTCTATCACGGTTGATCTCGAGAGCGTCAAATTGTTGTTAAAGCGAAACTGAACATAGCAATATTTGGCTTTTCGTCGACACTTCGACCTCAACACAAGTGGCCTTGAGCACATGCTAAAATGAGAAATGGGCGTGTTTAAGATTCAATTCTTCCCTTGAAGAAAGGTCTGTTTTTTTTTTATTCTCAAGATACACTCCCAACTTTCCTTCTCCAACTCGTTTTCAAACTCCACTACAACCCCCATTTCAAAACTTCAAGTTCACAAATCCTTCCAGACCTCCCACGAATCCAGTTCCACAAATTTCTTCACACCTGCTCCGCCCCAATTAAGCAACAGCCGAACTAGCTCCTACTCTCTAAAACCAACATCAACCTCAGTCCGGCACCTCCACGTCCAAACGTCTCCGACGACAAAAAAATAGCTTCGTCCACCTCTCAACCTCACGACAGTGGGTTGAACTCGATCGCAAGACTGCAAGCTGATTTGTTGGCTATTTGTCGTAACGAATAGCATCCCAAGCTTATATAAACTCCTTCCTGCAGCTTTCAACGCCACTTGACCCGCTTTCATTCGCATGAAAAAGTGTTGTTTCACGTGACCTGTATCGGACTCCATCTCGTGCTTCTATGTTTTGATAATATCATTCTCATAAAAGCTGCTACTACCGTTCACATGAACCTTTGCCCTTACTTCATTCCACTACAATCCAAAAACAGCCCTTTCCACATCATTCTCCACCAACAGCTTTTCAACATAGAAGAGGTGGTATTTATTTAAAGTTTTCTATTTCACCTTTTTTACATAAAAAAAAATTTAAATATCTCTTCCCTAGTATTATTATAATTAATTATGAGCTTTGGTTGTTAGTTCCAATAGTACCATTGCTATTATTGTCATAAAAAAGGAGTCCTAGTAGCAAATTTTCTTCCGCATGAATGGTCATGGTTCCAAAATCTTTGTGAATTGTATCATTAAGCAAGGCTGGTAGAGGTAGCATCATAACTATTGCTATGAGTTTTTTTGTACATGTACAAGTATGTTTATATTAAAAAAGGGGAGAGAGTTCGATCCCAATAGCCTCCAGACCTCCACATTTTGGCCCATTTAAATTGCTCATTTCTCTTCACTCGCCACCTAGAAGCGAGCCCAAATCAACTCCACTCAGATTTTCTGACAGCAAATTAACATGAAAACCTTTTCTTTTTAAGTATTCGGCCACTATTTACTTTTGTTCATTCCCACTAATTAATGTGATTTAATGCTAGCATTTATTTATATTCACGGCGGGGCAAAAAAAAACTATTTTTTCCAAAATAAATGCTTTTAAAAGAACCCATGCACGCCTTTATTGGCGTGGTGGATGACAAACAAAAAAAATCACTGCCGCAGTGTCTCACAAACACCAACCGTGCATGTCTTTATTAACGTGGCGGGTAGGCTGCCTCTTGATTTTTCCCCTAAACGGGGGAGACTACGGGAGGCTGTCGAAATTTTGTCTGAAATAAGGCAATCACTTGAACTATAAAAGACATTATTTGGACTTGGGCTTGTAAATTGAAGGAACATTAAATGCACTTAATTTGAATTTAAACTTGAATAGAAATGAACTTGAACTCAAGTGACTTGAGTTTGATACTTGAACTCAAACAGAAAACTTGTAGACATGCATTTGAATTTGGTTTGAACCAAGTCAGAGGGACTTATGAATTTAAAAATGAAATAAAGAGCTTTAATTCAATTTGAACATAAATGAAAAATACAAAAAGATATGCTATAATTTGAACAACATGACTTGAACAATAATGAGGACTTGTAATTTAGCCAATGAGGACCTGAATCAAAGCTCAACCAAGAGAACTTGATTCAAACCTAACTTAAACTTGAATAAAGTGCAAGCAAGTTTAAATGATCAAACTTGAATACTAAGAGTTCAAACTGAATGTGATCATTTGAACAAGCAAACAAACTTGTGACTACAAGAAATTGAACTCACAAAATTAAAGCACTTAGCCTTAACTCAACAAATGCAATGTCTAAATGAAGATATCAAAGGCATGATCATTCAAAAGCATTTAAAAGAGCATCTTATGAATAGTATAAAGATGATGATGATTGATGCGTATATTAATCATGTGGCCAAATACAATCATCCACTTGCAAATAGACGCATGAGAATATCTTAACGAGTGCTACAAATCATATACCGATGATGGAAGAACTTATATCAATCTTGCAAGAACAGATATAGTAGTCCCCACAAATGCACATAGCAAGTACTAGCATCGGCTAACAATGATAGAGAATTTATCATACACACTATGAGCCTACGAATGCTAATCAGCAATTGGCAATGGATGTCACAATATCCTTACAACTAAGGAGCATGTGATGGCCAACAAATATACTAGTCATTTATAGGCTTAAGGGTGATGATATATGACAAAAACAAATGTAAGATCATATGAGTTGTTGTAAAAAAAATATGTTCAGCCATTCATAGACAAATGCAGAAGAGTTTCATCAGATGCAAGCTCCTATAAGTCGTGATAGGAGAATTTCCATATACATTACATATCATCTATGGGTAAACATCAAAGCACTATGACAAGCATAGAACTCCTACGAGCTATTGCAGAAGACTTCTATACATCAAATGTACCACCCACAAGCAACATACAACATGAGTAAGCCAAATATAAATGCCTACGATCCAAAGCAGGAGATTAGTTAGTGCACTACAATCTACCTGCATAAATCAGATAAATAGTGCATGACAGTCTACCTGTACAAAGCAGCGAGCAACTCAATTTAGAAGCTGCTACGCCACCGGATCTGCAACACTTATACAAGCAGACAGAAGGCGTCTACAATCTACAATGCCACGCCACCGGATCCGCAACATCTATGCAAGATGACATAAGGCATCTATAAATATTGCAAAATGCCCCTGCACGTGCACTATAATTTGTATGCACATAGGTATACAAAAGGGGTAAATATATAACACACCCGCACGGGCCCCAACGACCGTGTTATTGCTACACATGTGACGTCCAGGGATGTTGCGTGGGTTATTAAATTTGAACCGATCCTCCTATGCAAGTAAAAGGAGTAGACATAGTATAATTATAAAATACCCCAAAACACCCGCATGGGCCCCGGCGAGCCTGTTATTGATACACACGTGACGTCTAGGAATGCTGCGCGGGTCGATAAGTGAATTCAAGTTCGAACCCGATCATTCTATACAGATCAATAGGAGTCGACAGGGTTCGAACCTTCAAACAAATACACAGTTGTGACAACCAGTGTATTTGTTTTAATGCGTTCATATTAGGCCTTCAAAGCCTAAATTAATAAAATTTACTAACAAATACATAAAGCCTACAAAACTCAATCCTCTATCGACAGCCAGACAGAGTCGACAAGGTTCAAGCTACAAATAAAAATGCCCCCAAACAGCCGATGATGGCCGTGTTAAACAATAAATCTCAACCGAATAGGTGTATTCCAAATACTCAAAATTCCATCCAAATACCCATGAAAATCCAAAACACAAGAAATTCCCATAATCCAAAATATTTAAAATTGAAACAAACAACACTATCAATCACTCAAAGCAAAATATATCCATCCTCCGCAACAATTAGCCGGGGTAGACAAATTAAAATGTATTTCAGCTCACAAAGAGCCAAATGCCTAGTCGAAAATATTACTATAATACATTCTCAAACAATCTCCTGCCAGCAAGGACGTAATACATGTCCTCTAACCGGTGATTTTGCCGCCAAATAGCACCGCATGATAAACGGTTATGACCCGGGGCCCTCTGAACCGAGTTGTTTTGCCGCCAAATGACACCACGAAATATCGGTTATGGCCAGAGCCAATACGCTCCTTAGTGGCATCAAATTCTTGAGATATGAATTAATAGGATATGATCGATAGGGCACAAAACCCTCTATTAGTTAAGGTGAATTCAAATTTGTCCCCATAAACAAACATTCACTCCATGTCTACAAAGTATCCTTGGATGAAGCAACCCATGGTTGCCCACATGGATCCTTCTGTCAGGTTGGGTAGACTACCTCCTCTGACTAAGTAGACCAGCGACCACGATGGCCCGGAACGACGGAACCATGGGTCTATCATCCATTCCCCCACCATCCGCTTTAAGTGCAAGATGGTGAAATTCCAATTTTAAATATCAAAATTTTCAAATATTTCAATCCAAATTCCCAAATCCAAACTTTTTAAATCCCTGTGCCCATGCTGCTACTTTATGCCGGATACCATGTATCTACAGATATGATGTATTCACTTGACGACTAACCTTAATCAAAAGTTCTCTCTCGTTATCGGGAGGGGTAATTAACTATAGGGGCTTGCGCCTATAGGAAACCATAACTTAAATCATAAAGTTCTCACAAGATGAGGGCGAAATCTCTGGGTAGTGTCTTATCTACAAACTCATCTGCCTTCCAAAATTTACCCCGGAACTTAAATCCGTTAAAACTTCCTTGCCAAAGAAAAGCAAAGCAACAGAGCAGGCGGAGGCCGGGGCCGAATTTTCGGAGCCCACAGATTTCTGACGACTCCACTGGGAAATGGTTTATCTTTCCATCTTTGGCTAGTCATATCAGTGTTATAGTAGCAGTCATATTAATCCGTGTTTAAAATTTTGAATCTTTTAAAATGATCATTTAGCGAATCAAAATTTTAAAATCATTTTCTATATAATCATTCATACATTCGTTAGGATAGCATGTTTACCAGACTTAAATTTATATTATTTTTTTATTAATTGCTAATACTTATCTACTTTTATCTTTTGTTCCGTGTAAATCTTTGCATTTTGAAAGTGTGGGGTGAGGTATCAGATTCTGATTACTAACATTTGTCTTTCATTTATGCAGATGGATCTACAAAACACACCTTTCACTGTTCAACTAGGTGGTGGAACTAGCATTCAGTTGGCAAACGCTCTGATCAACATTGAAAATACTAGAGCTATCATCCAATTTGGTAGCGTTGATTTCCTGGCAATCGCTGCAAGGAGTGTCGCCATTCATGCGAATGCTGTGAATGCTGAGAAGCATGCCAGAAGACTTAATACCACTGAAGCTCCTACCGGTCGCGCGCATCTACAGGCAAAACAACATGTTGTTGTAAATCCTCATAAAAGGATTTCTGTGTTTGAACGACTGTCACGGCCAGAAACCTCGGCTATCAAGAGGGTTATAGCCGGAGGAAGGATTTCCATGGTAACTGTAAACACTGCATCTCTGTCAGTCAGGTTATCAGCACCCGGGAAGAATAATGCTGAAGCTTTCTCATCTTGAGGGAAACTAACAAGAAGGCAGAGGAGAAAGCTGAATGCCGAGCTCCGAGCTCATCAACAACTGGTGCCTATGCACCCATCAAACCTGCCAGCCCAAGAACTTGAGATCAATGTCCCCACCCAGAACAGGTTTACCAACCTTAAGTGGGTGAAAAGAAATAGTCCTTCTGGTGAACTCAAAAAGTTATTATGGGAGCATCGACCAGAAGCACCAACCCCTCAAAAAACTAAGGAACCTGAACGATTGTCAGCCCGAGTACATCGAGTACTGAAGACAATCAAGGAGAGGGGACTGATGAAGAAGAAATTTCAAAGGACGCTAGTTATTGAGGCCAGGAGAACCCCTCCGAGGGAAAGGCTATCGTCTGCTGTGATAGCTGAACAAAGAAGATATCGACAACAAGCTCCGTGCGGTGAACATCGGGGCATGACACCTGAACCTCGGGTTCAGCGATCTGCCGCCGAAAGGTCCGGGCGAAAGAGAAAAGAAATCTGGAGGCCAAAGCCTCATAGAGAAGAAGAAAGAAGAAGAGAAATAAATCTAGGCATGACATCCGGTATGGCTTCCCGGAGATCCACCCCCACTTACGAACAACGCCAAAGATGAGTCCCAAAGAAAACCCACAATGACGTCCCTCCCGATGGTCGACACCTTGGAGAATCCTCCAGAGGATCCCGTCATTCGCCGACATCTCCAAAAGAAGAGACTAACTTCGATCGTAGCCCACTGGTCGAAGAAATCTCCTTGCCTAATCAAGAACTGGAGATTTAGTGGCATCGCCGCTCAGAGATCCGAGTACTGGAATGAGAAAATGAAGAAAAAGAAGAAATAAAAGAATATGAGGAATATATCAAAGAGGAAGAAAATATAGAAGAAAATTTTGAAGAAAATTTTGATGAATTTATGGAAGAAAACCTGGAGGAATAAATGGAAGATATCATGAACCTCGAAGTCGTCTATATGGTAAGACATACACGTGCTATCGATGATGTCTACCATGATGATGGCGGAGATTATGGAGATTGGCAGCCACAACCCAGGCAAGTGCACCAATGCGAGACTGGTTCGGTCGCTAGCGGAGGTTATCGCTCTCCAAGAGAACAAGAAACAGAAGACGTTGGGGAGAATCCCTTTGATGACCAAGACACCACACTCGCTAACATGAGACGACAGATGAGGGCCAAAGATAGGGAGATTTCTCAACTAAATGAAAATATGACTGAGATGATGACCCAAATGGCAGCAATGATGCAAGGAATTGCTGTCGATGGCGCCATGCCTAATCCTCCAGCTGATCCTCCGAATCATCGAATATCTCAAGTCTCAGGAGTACGGGGCACTCCTGAGCACGTTCATGAGGCTCAGAATATAACTCGCCAGCCTACTCCTCAAAATATTGACAGCACCTCCGAGCCTGTAACGGCTGCACAGCTCAAAGGGATAATTACAGAGAAGATCAAGGCTATCATAACCATTGATCAAGCAGAAAATTAGATGGCAAAGGTCGCTCGTACCCTGCTGAATACGATCAAGTGCCATACCCAAAAGGATATTCGGTCCCAAAATTTCATACCTTCAATGGCACTAACAATCCCCGACAGCACCTGGCGCAGTTCAAGGGCCCTGAGAGAATACGAGGAGAAATGATGCTTTACTCTTCCGGCAATTCGTTAACAGTTTGATAGCAACTGCATTCGAATGGTATGCCGAGTTGCCAAATGACTATGTAAAAACTTTTGAAGAATTAGAAGTAATATTTGTGAAGAGATTCGCCAGTGCGACCGAGAAGATTACAATCGCCGACCTCTTTAGATAAGCGGAAGAAAGAGGAGTCGGTATCAAAATACATAACTCGTTGGCGTAATCTAAGTATGAAATGTGAGCAACGATTTGAAGAAGAACATGCAGTGCAATTATTAATGGGAACATTGATGACAAGATACAACCCTTCTTATGCATGGCTACAATCACCATATTTCAAGATATGCTGGATAGAGTGGCTAAATTTGAAAAGCTAAACTTGACAAGATCAGAGGGCCACTCTGATAATGTGGGCTCCGAAAAATTCCATTTTTGGGATGTGTG
>NW_021320012.1:38640-43803 GCF_001605985.2 Dendrobium catenatum | reverse complement strand
CCAAAGCGGGCCGCATATTTCGTCACTGTCCATCTTTAGGGCTCAGCTCCCGGAGGAGCTTAGCCTTGGTCTAATCTTGGCACGGGTTCATTACGTGTTAGATCTAGGTCAACTCTTCATGCTTGGTCAACCTAGCCCTACATGGTCAAATTCACGCAATATTAGTCAACATTCGCCCTCCATGTAAAACATTAAAGGAGTTCTTAAAAATAGGAGACCATAATACGGATCTTGATTCTTGGCCGAAAGCCGGCCAAACAGGGGATTAATTTCCTGCTAATAGCCTGCATGGAGCTCCACCGAAATCGTAAGAACCCTTGTAATCATATTTGGTGGTTCTAGGTCAAACTTACTGGGTTGTGAAACACTCTTGGTGAGTCCTGCTTTGATCTGAGGAGACTTCGTGTCGACGAGCTAGACCCTACATATCTCCTCCCACTTTTCCGGCCCAAGCCTGAAATTCCAAAGGCCGATCTGGTTACAAAGAGAGTGTTAGACGCTAATGGAGCCGGGCGTTTCTAGCTTCATTTATCGAAAGGTGGGAACCCACACTACTACTATAGCTTAGAAAACCCTTCGTACCAATGGCTTAGAGTGAAGCGATCTACCAGGCTTCTCAAACTCGAGTTGAACTGTAGGAATCTAAATTTAATCGACAGAACGAGCGACAAGCCTCAATAATTCATGTTGCTATTAATTAAATTAACCTATAAACCCTCCCATAGTGAGCCAAAATTTACCTTCAATAAAAAAGATTTAGATTTAAGAAGGTCATGTGATCTAAAGCCTTGAGAACCAGGTGTGCGGCGGAGCTCCACATTTTGTAGCGAACAGAGAACCATAAAAGTGCAAAATACCTAGTTAAATAACACAATTATCGTGATGAGGATAAACCAACTATTTCAAATGAGAGACTTTCAAATCTCCAAAAATTCCATGCCAAAGTAATTAGTTATAGATTTGTCTCATCTGTTTATCTTACCATATAGAGATATTTTGTTACTAAAATTTAGTTAGAAAAAATGTTTGTGATTGATCGTATTCTAGGGAGAGCAACGAGACGTTTTTATTTGTTTTTAGGATTTAGTTTATATGGCGTGTTCGCCTTTAGAGATCTATGAGTTCTGATAGCGTAGATACGATCCTCGCTCGACATCATACGGCTACCTAATACCGCCTAAACCTGTCTGACAGGCAGCGCAATCTTAGATTTGGCTATGCTTGATAAATGAAAGTGATGGCGATCCTGTCGGAGAAAAAATCATACAAGTATCTTAAGGATAGCCGTGTCATGACAATCTGAAGAAGGGCCATTCAAAACAATAACGAGCAGTGTCGAGGGCTCTCCATAAATAACTAGCTGCACCAATTCGGAACTTTACATCGGTTCTTCCGCCAGGTCATTGTGCAGTAGTCAGCATGCCATGTTGTGGATTAATATGAAAGCGCTTTGACGGTATTGACGAGCGAACAAAAGTCACGGCGTTTTCGGCAAAGCCCATCCAAGTCACCGCCGGTAGCGGCACGAGGAGACATAGAGAAAAGATAGTTGCGCCAGAAACTAAGATTTAAATGCGAGGAGAGATGCATATAAGCAGATTGAGTTATGATGTGAGATCAGTCAGACCGCTGAGGTGTGAGAGGGTCTTCTATGTGATCAAATTTCGATTTATGAATAAGTTTTGTGTAATATCCATAGAGGGGGATTTGAAACTATAAGAGAATAAATGAGCTAGGGTTGGGAGAGAGGGAGGGATTACACTATAGGGACCTGGACGGAATGTATAACGGGACAATGTTGACAGGAGTGAAAAGAGCGTAAATAGTAGTGATGATGAGGGAGCGAACGGGAGGCGCTGTGCCCTCCGGGGGCGTTTTTAAGCTGACTCGAAAAGCGAAGCAGTTGGCGGTGACCGCCTACAGAGTCAGAGAGGGCGGCGTAGTGCATACAAGGACGTTTATGAGGCCGGTGACCGATAGGTGTGGACGACTGGCCATATAGTAGTCGCGCGTCTGAGTGGGCTAATGAAATCACCTGTGAAGGATCGTCATGGGTGAATATGAGGTAGTGCGTATGGCGTAAAGCTCATAGATCAAGGTGTGATGTAGGTCGATAAGCGTATTCGTATCCTATCGGGGGGATGACCACATGGTTGCTCTTGTATTACGGGGGCCGTAATCGGCAGTACGCCACCAGTCCTAAGTGTGATTCCGTCCTGCAGTCAGCTAGAGGTTAAATTAGTGCTTGTCACACGGACTCACCAGAGTGAGCGAAGAGCATGAGATGAGTGGGACGCGGTAGGACTGAGGAGGTAAGATCTTAGTGTGAGTGAGAACGCGACTGCACCGGGAGATTGGTTATATAGAGAATGTAGTTGGAGGATGTGGCCGATGGGTTAGCTTATACACTGTGGAGCACGTTTAAGGTATAGAGCTGAGTTATATACATGAAGAGTGAAGCAGATATTCTCGAGATCGACGCAGTGTGTATTTAGAATCATCAGGAATACGATATAGAGTAGCTCAGGTATCATATGTGACGCGTTGATTCGGTGACCAACGATAGAAATCTGAGCTGGTTGAAAATAGATAATTATCTCCTGTATAAGTTTATTAATATAATTTTTTGCGTTTAAATGTCCTTATATTGGAGCATACTTCTACTAGGGTTGAAACCTATGTTTGAGAGAGTATATGATTTGGGCGATATATTGCTCTGTAGGTTGAGAGTAACCAAAGGTCGGAGAATCCGGAAAGTAGTCGAGATAAGAGGGGAGGTGGATATCTTGAGATGCCATCATGTTGAAGTGTATTAGAAGAACAGAGTATGACTCGGCAAGCGTCAATATATAGGTGACGTCATAAGGTGTGTTCATGGTGGAGAGTGTCAATTATAGGTGTTTTATTTTATCTATTTAATTTTAACTCTAAATTATATTACTAGTATATTCTACTTTTATAAATATTTATCTAAACGAAGGGTGGTACTCAGCAACCTGCGAGGGCGATATTTAATGATTATTTTTTAAAAAATGATATGTGAGGTAAGGTAAATACAATATATTATAATATTTATCAGAGGATTGCATTTAATTTAAATAAAATTAAATATTAATAATAAATATTATTATAATATAAGTTCAAGTGTAGGAAAGGGGTACAACATGAGGACCGGTTAATCTATATATAATACGTCTTAAAGTATTGTGCATTTAATTTAAGTGAGTAGATTAAGTTAATTATAAATTGCATTTTTTTTATTTTATGAATTTTTCATTAGTTGCAAATAATTAAATATTAATAATAATTTTATAATAAATAGGGTGGCCTCTATCTGGTTGGTGGAGAGAGTTTATTTATATCGGATTACGGATGGAGGGAAAGAGCACATTAAGTTATGCCTATATTTGGACGAAAATGCGAGAGAGGGTAAAAGCTTAAAAGCTTTCAATATTTGATCAACGATAACCACCTTCAATAGAGTGTTGTAAGTGAATGGCTGCGATGGTAAGTTAACTCTATCTATTTATTTATATATATAACCTACTGTACCACTGTAGCAATATAATGAGCTCGATTAGAGGAGTAATATGTATATATAAATGATAATTATAGATTGAGAGTCACTATAAGGTAGATGCCGTGATAAATCGCTCAATTTTTTTTAGTTAAAACTGGTATTCTCTTCATTAAAATCATTTAAACATTAAAATTTAATTTTTAACGCTATTTATTTATTATTTTATTTCCTAATTACTTAACTATTATTTAAATAATAATATAAATTAAATAAAATTATTTTCTACAATCGTAATTCTTAATAGTGAAACTGATATTTCTATAATAATTTCATAATTAGTTTTATAAACATTACCGTCATCCCAAATAAATCCTTTAAAACACTTTTAGGAGACTTGATTTGAAGCTCCTACTTGCATTTTCTCCTTCCTTTTCAAAACTGACCACTAAATCCTCTGCACACCTTTTTAATAATTGCGCGTTCAGAGCTTCAAACTCGTCGGCTGCGACGTCAATGCGCACGTTGAGTGAATATTAAGAGAATGGAGAGTCTAATAATGATTAATGAGTCTTCCGCTTCACAAATTGCTCTATTCGATAAACATGGGTGGCTTGTACTATTCCGGCGTCTTCTCAGCTTTCATCCTCATCTCCGTCTTTTCCCTCCCAGCAGCGAAAGCGGCATCAAGCTTCCAGCTTTTACCCGGCAAACCCCTACCTGACGGCGCCACTCTCGTCTCCTCCGGCGGCATCTTTGAGCTCGGGTTCTTTTGTCCCGGCAACTCCGCCAATCGCTACGTCGGTATTTGGTACCACAACTTCTCCACCTCCACTGTACTCTGGGTTGCCAATCGCAAGTCCCCTGTCCTTGACAGGTCGGGTTCGCTCGCCATCGCTGATGATGGCAACCTGGTCGTGCTGGACGGCCAAAAAGCTGTCCTTTGGTCATCAAAAGTTACCTCCTTGCAGTCGAATAGATCCACGGCGGAGCTGTTCGACAGTGGCAACCTTATGCTCAACAACTCCGGCGTCATGGCGTGGCAGAGCTTTGATCACCCTTGCGATACCTACCTCCCCGGCATGAAGGTCGGACTCGACCTCATCACCAATGTGAACCAGGTGTTCACCTCATGGCGCAGCGAGGACGACCCGGCGCCGGGGAACTTCTCCATCGGCATTGCCCCTGACCGGTCTACTCAGTTCTTTATATGGGAAGGCAACAAGCCTTGGTGGCGCTCCGGGAGGTGGAACGGACAGGTGTTCATAGGAATACAGAACATGGTGCCGAACTACATCTACGGGTTCAGGCTCAACAATTTTCAACAAGAGAACAAGATGTATTTCTACTACTCGCAATTCAACAGCTCTCACCGCTACGTTCTCACGCCGGACGGCGTCGAGCGTCATCTCGTGTGGGCTAACGACAGCAAGAACTGGTATCAGTACTGGGCGCAGCCATTCAGTACCCAATGCGAGATTTACAACCGGTGCGGAAACAACGCGACTTGTACAGATAGCCTCGATGGAAACTCGCCGAATTGTAGCTGTCTGAAAGGTTTCGAGTTTGTTGGTGGCAACTTGTCGGGTGGGTGCGTGAGGAGGACGCCGCTGTTAACCAAGTCCGGCAATACATCATACCGTTAA
>NW_021320012.1:23596-33785 GCF_001605985.2 Dendrobium catenatum | reverse complement strand
ATCCCTGTAACCTTTGTCGACATACCAACCAAATGAACATGACACCTTTCTCTTGCGAATGGCCCCCTTATCATTGAATTCTTCCAACCTAAACTATGTAATATACTTTATATGACACAATGAGCCAATGCCTTTCCCCAAAGGAAGGGCACCATTTGTAATCGACTACAAATACTAGTTGAATCATTTCAAATGGGCCAGACCCCCTAGGTATTTTTCCCTTTCTAGGGTTTTCGACATAAAAATCTTGGTGTCACTTATGACCCTTGCACCCCTTCTCCTTATCTCTCTCTCTCATGGATTTTCATACAAAGCTAAGACGTTAAATTTTATATCTCTCTACTGAGAACGTCATTCCTGATTTGGAGGTAACATTTCTTTAATCTTGAAAGATCATTTATGTCAACATTCTAACATCAGCTATTGTTGCATCAATTTCATGGGAATCAGATGTGGACTGGGGGGGGTAACCTTGACTGCATACATAATCAAGAAGATTCCTCCAACTCTTCTAACATCCAAAAAGATATATTGGAAAACTATTTTTCATGAAGTTTTTAAAAAATGCAATGATGCTTCAAATAAATTACAAGCTTTATACAATCCTTAGATGAACTTCTGCTACTTATACAAGGTCGTAATGTCATCCTAAAAAAGGAAATAATGGTCTAAAGTGAGGCCATTCTTGACATTTGATTCTGGATACAAACAACATTCGCCCTCTCCAGTCAAGGCATAATCGATCCTAGGGGGATTTGCTTTGAACTCTTCCACATGGGTTAACATCATTGAGTAACACATTGATAAACAACCTATGATATGCCAAACATCTTATGAGGATGTCAATCAAATCTTAAAATCTTTGATTTCAAAAATACACAATATTTATTATATCTCAATCACTAGATGATCAATTCTAGGGGGATTCAATCTGACCTCTTATACACACGTTAACATCATCGAGCAACACTTTGACAAATAATCTCAGATTAGTCATACATCATTGATGGATTCTCTCGATCTCTTCCATGCAAGTTAATGTCATCAAGCAATGATTTGATAAATTATCTCGGATAGGTCATATATTCTTGGTGGATTCTCTCAGCCTCTTCTACACAGGTTAATGTCATTGAGTAACACTTTGATAAACAACCTCGGATATGTCATATATCATTGGTGTATTCTCTCGACCTCTTCAACACATATTAATATCAAGAAGCAATGTTTCGATAAACTACCTCAGATAGGTTAAACATCTTTGGTGGATTCTCTCGGCCTCTTTTATACAAGTTAAAGTCATCTAGAAATGCTATAATAAATAAACTTGGATAGGTCATACATCCTTGATGGATTCTCTCGGCCTCTTCTATACAGATTAATGTCAATCTCCTACTCTCATCAACCTCTGTAGTCTAAGGAGCTCGCACCAGCTCAATCACTTCACGGGTAGAAGAAATAACTTCTAGCATATCTAGCGGCATACCGCCTGGAGGGGCATACATAAATAAATGGATAATACTTGAAGATTAATGCAGCCATGATAAGAAAGAGATAAGTAGGGAGAAATAATATACCTGGTGGATCCTCTAGGTTCTTTGAAACTCGCCTCCTGTCAAATAAGCTAGAACCACCTTTTTGGGTAATATTTAGGGCACCCTCACCTCTAGCTGATTACATCACCTTCCAATAAAGGAAAACTATAGTCACCAGATCTTGATTGCCTTCACTACTAGTATTTAAACTCTTGCTAGACAATTTTCCCCCAAGTGGGAGTGAACTGGAGCCTGTGTAAAAGTACCAATATTTGATCATCGCTGCTAGTATTTAAACTCTTGCCTGATACTTTTTCTCCCAATGGGAGTGAACTTGAGCATGCATAAGAGTAAATGGCTTTGATCATCGTTGCAGGTATTTAAACTCTTGACATATAGTTTTTCCCTTAGTAAGAGTGAACTAAAGCCTACATAAGAGTACGGGTTTTGATTGTTGTTGCTATCATTTAAATTCTCGCTGGACAATTTTTACCCCACAAAGAGTGAACTAGAGCCTGCGTAAGAGTACTGAACTTTAGTCACCACCACTGATATTTAAACTCTTTATGGAAAGTTTTTCCCTAACAGGAGTAAACTGGAGCATGTGTAAGAGTATCGGGCCTTGATCACAACAACCAATATTTAAACTCTTGCGATACAGTTTTTCCCCCACTGTGAGTGAACTGGAGCTTGCGTAATAGTACCAGGTCTTGATTGTCACTATAACAAATTTTTAAATTTTTGTCAGTTCGATTTCTCATAAATTTGTAGCAGAAATATTTGGATCGGCTAAGGGAAGTACCTTTTCCCTAGCCCCTAAGGGGTGTATTTATCATTTTTCAAAGGAGGTATGGAGAGTAAATTTTTGAATTTTTAATTAGTTTTTTGAATTTTTTAATGCCCAAAAATTAAATAATTTCTACTATTAAAAAAATTAAATAGGAAATAAATTAAGAGCAATTTTATTTAAAAATAAAATAAATATGCAGTAAATTAATTGTTTCCTTTCAAGAAAAATTTTAGATTATTTCTAAGATTTTATGAAACTTTTTTGGAATTTTTTGGAGTCAAATATAGTATTTTTCTACAGTTTCTCTACTCTTTGTCGCCCGTGGACTACGATCATTTTCAACCACCGTCTTCTGTCAACTATGATTCCTCAGACCACTGTCACCCGCTGCTAACTAAAATCCATCCGACCTTCGTGGTACGCCAACTATGGTCCCTTTGACCACCATAGCACGTCGACTACGGCCCCTCTAACCTCCGCCGACCTACCAACCAAATGAACATGCCACCTTTCTCTTGCGAATGGCTCCCTTATCAATGGATTCTTCCAACCCTAACTATGTAATATACTATATATGACACAATGAGCCAAGGCCTTTTCCCCAAGGAACGATGCCATTTGTAATTGACTACAAACACTAGTGTAATCATTTCAACTAGGTCAGACCCCCGTAGTTTTTTCACTTTTTAGGATTTTCCACGTAAAAATCTTGGTGTCACTTATGACCGTTGCACTTCTCTTTATTTTCCCGTGTGCTTGATTTTCGTACAAAGCTAAGACGTTAGATTTAATATCTCTCTTTCACCATGAATGTTCCAGTCCGCAACAAGTTGGTAAGATAACCTAAATTCTAGTTTACTTAAATCAATAAAAGGTGAATGATTAAATACCAATATATTGGAAAAAGTTTAGAAAACATTTTCATAACAAGCGTGCCTTCAAAGAATAATGCTTGATACTAAGTGTAAGTTTATAATTTTTAATGATTTATATAGTCTTGTTGAATGGAAAGTATGAGAAAAGAAGATAAATGCATTAATTTTAATAAAATATGCTTTACATACAAAGGAAAAAAATTTATATATATATTTTTTAAATAACTAAATTTTAATAAGATATGCTTTAGATACGGAGGTTGAAGGGATTGTAGTTGGGTGACGAAAGTCAAATGAACTATAGTTGGGTAATGGTGATTGAAAGGACTAGAGTTGGGCCACTAAGGTTAAAGGGCCTGTTGTCAGGCAACTGAGGTTGAATATACCATAGTCGGAAGACGACAAAGGTCAAAAGAACCGTAGTCGACGGGCAAGTATGGCGATTCCTTGACAGAAAGATTGATATAGTAGTATAAGATTATTATTAAAAAAAATAAAAAATATTTATAAATCAATAAGAATGATAATTAATTGAACTAATAGAAAATTCAACTAAAAATAAATCATAATTGGAAAAGCAACGCCTATATCAGTGCCACATTAATTATGAGATCATCAGAAAATGGTTTTTTCATTAAAGACAAAAAAATATTTTTTGATGAAAAGAAGCCCATATCAGTGACCAAATGAATTTTAATCAAGCACTCTTACTTAGAATTAAAATCTTCATGTGAATAATTAAGATATTAAACAACCTTCAAAATTCACATGCATGCTTAATCTTTGCAGGAGCATCTTGATGAGATGCAACTAGAGGTGCAAACGAGTTGAGTCGAGTCGAGCTCGAGTCATCTCTAAATTGAGCTTGAGCTTATGCTTGATTAATTAATCGAGTTCGAGCTCGAGCTTAAGCTTTATTCTATGAGTTCGAGCTAGCTCATGAGCATGCTCGTTTATTATGAAAGAGAAAAAATGATTATGATTCAAACATTTATTATAATAAAGTGATAAAATGAATGAGAAATTAAAAAAATTATAATAAAGAATCACTTTATGCAACTAGAGGTGCAAACGAGTTGAGTCGAGTCGAGCTCGAGTCATCTCTAAATTGAGCTTGAGCTTATGCTTGATTAATTAATCGAGTTCGAGCTCGAGCTTAAGCTTTATTCTATGAGTTCGAGCTAGCTCATGAGCATGCTCGTTTATTATGAAAGAGAAAAAAATGATTATGATTCAAACATTTATTATAATAAAGTGATAAAATGAATGAGAAATTAAAAAAAATGTAATAAAGAATCACTTTATATAGATACATATTTTAAACATTTTTTTTAACTTCATATTTAAATTCTTAAATGTTAATATATTTTTTAAGTGTAATTTACATTAATGTTTTTTAACAAACTGGCTTGTGAACTAACAAGTCGACTTAGCATTGATTCAAGCTTGGCTCTTTAGCTCATTGAGCTCGGCTCACGAGCTATTTGTCGAGCTGAGCACGAGTCAACTTGACTCACTCACACTCTTAAATACAACCAACACACTTATAATGACTAATTTATGATATCATTAAGCCACTAAGATATCTATAAAATATCAAATGAATAAGAGGATAACTTTGACAATGTGATGGAGTTCTTGATTCAAGATTGAAATGTCTAGAATGTCCCCTTCAATTATTTTTAAATAGACCTTGCTTTTGTACAATCAACAGGTCATTTAGAAAATTATAAAATTTTATTTGATAATCCTAAAAATTAGTTTTAGAATAATATCTCTATATGCCACCACCATCATTAAGTAATAGAAGTGTTAGAGCATCAAATACAAATGAGACCACTAATGATGAGAAGCACAACTCTTCTTCTATTCACTACAGAGAACATCCCTACCACCTGCCAAAGCAACCACCTAAGGGAATCATAATCGTTCATGATGATCAATGGCCAGATCCTAATATCTCTCACTATCTTACTACTATTTAAAACCTTACTTTAGCTTCTCAGAGAATGCTGAAACAAAATGGAATTTCGCTGAGATGCTTACCTATCTGTCTTAATATTCTTCCATTTCTATGTAACATGTTTAGGTTTTTAATCTTGTTGCAGGAATCAAATATGGTATCAGAGATTTAGCCTTACGGCATTTCTTGAGTTATTTTCGCTCTCTCCAATGTCGTCTCGAGCTATGCTCATCTTCAAGATACAGAACTCCCCTCCTATCTCAAATACCTAATTAACAATATCAAGAATATTGTTCATACTCATATGTCTGCCAACAATCACCATATGTGGTGGGCTCAGGTAATCAAGGTGTTTCAAGCAAATGGGCTTTATGGATTTTTGGATGGAACAACTACTACACTGCCAAAATACTTCTTAAATTTCGATCAAACACCTTTCCTTAATATTGAGTTCACTTTATGACAAATCATTGATCAGAATTTAACAACAACATTGCATTCTGTCATTACCCATCTCTTATTCCCTATGTTATAAACCTAGAGACAACACATGCTGTGTGGCTAACTATTGAAAAGAAGTTGCAATCCACTAATAGGTATCACATACTTCAGCTCAAGAATGAGCTTCATCATATCATAATGAAGGACATGACAATGACCCAGTACTTGTCCCTTATTAAGTCAAAGGTTGATGCCATCAATGCTATTGGAAGTAGTTTGGATATTGAAGATATAATCTTATACACCGTCAATGGATTATTTGCCACTTACAATGCCTTTAAGACTTCTATTCGGACAAACCTACAACATCTGAGCTTAGATGATTTGCACTCATTGGTATGTAGTGAGGAAATCAACTTGAAAGCAGAAACTCTATGTGAAACTCATATAACAAATACTTCATATCCACCAACTACTCTCTACACCTCAAGGGGACGTGGTCAAGATCGATCTTCATCAATGTGCTCTCGCCTTATAATCGTGGAGGATGAAACACTTGGAGAGGAGCTCGAACATTCAATTGCTCCATTGAATGTCAAATTTGTTGCCGCCGAGGACACTCTGTTGTCAATTATTGGTATCGGGCTAATATGGACTATCACCCACAACAAAATTCTGCACTTTTAGCTATTACAAATCCTTCGATTATTGATTGATATATTTATATGGGTGCCTCCTTGCATCTAACCTCAGATGTGTCTCAACTATCCTCAGCTCAACCATACAATGGACAAAATCAGATTAATTTTGGAAATGGAAAGAGCTTGCCCATTGCTGCAACCGAAAAAGGACTTTCACCTACACCTTTGCGTAAGCTTCTACTTCATCCTCTATATCTCGTTCCTACTCTTACTCGTAACTTTCTATCAATTAAACAACTCACCTCAAATAATAACTGTTCTATTATTTTTTATTCTAATGGTTTTCACATTAAGGACTTGAAGAATCATTCCACTCTCCTTCAAGTTCATTGCTGTAACGGGCTTTATCCTGTTTCTACTACTTTCATCTCAATCAGCACTCTTACAATTTAATATACATCATTAACACTCTGACATAAGAGAGTGGGACATCCTAACTCCACCACTTCTACTATAATTCGAGCTCGACATCTTTTGTTATCTATGAAGATGCTTTTAGTTCATGTATTTCTTCTTACCAATCTAAATGTCATCGTAACTTTTTTACCTTATCTACTATTGTTACAAAACCTCTTCAAATAGTTCACTCTGATGTATGGGGTCCATCCCCAATATATTTAATTAATGAGTTTTGATACTTTGTCATATTTATTGATGAGTTTTCTCATTTTACTTGGGTGTTCCTAATGATTCAAAACCCTGGAACATTTCACCATTTCAAAACTTTAAAAAATATATATGAGAAACAATTTAACACATGTATCATAGTTTTCAGATCCGATTATGGAACATAATTCATAAATAAATTATTTTAGTCCTATCTAATTGCTAATGGCATTCAACAAAAATTTAGCTGTCCATACACCCCTCAGCAAAATGGATTAGTAGAGTGAAAACATCACAATATAATTGAGAATGCAAGAACACTCATTCTAGATGCAAATCTACCTTATAGTCTTTGAGTTTATATGGTTCTCACAGCTGTTTACTTAATAAACATATTACCATCTCCCAATACCGAAAATATGTTGCCATTTAAGCTACTTTATAAAACACCACCAAATTATAATTTTTTAAATGTTTTGGGTGCCAATGTTTTAATCTACTTCCTGCTCACAAAACACATAAGTTGCTCTAAAAGCTCTGCAATATGTATTTCTTGGCTATGCCCTTGTGTCCAAGGGCTATCTATGCCTTAACATTCCTACATGCAAAGTAGTAACAATAATCAATGTTCAGTTCCAAGAGCATGTTTTTCCCTTCAAGTATGAAATGTCTTTGGTCTCCAATAAAAATCATCCATCTTCACATAATGCTCCTCCCCTGACTCTTGTTTCTATAGCTACTCCTACTACCAAAGTAGAAACCACAACTTCAAATCCACCTTCCCTCTCATCAACACAATCAACTGTTGTGGATCAATGGTTTATGATTTTGATGACAACAAATATTTTTATTTCTCTACGACTGCCTTATGTATTGACATTTCAGGTTCACATGATCAGACTGCAATTTGGAACCAGCTCAAGATTGGGAAGACTAGGTCTGAGTCAAATTATACACTTTTTTCTTTCTTGAGTCTACTGTATTTATTGTGGCTCATGATGCTTTGTAACATATAAGAGTTTCTGACTGTTCCCTAGAGTTTACTATTTTTGGTAACATCGTCATGGACGATATTTATATCAGCCAGGACGATCTGTTCAAAAGCAAAAACCCTAATTAGGGCATCCTCATTAAAGCAGTCGTCATTATGAAAAACACATAATCATGGATGATTTTGTATCGGCCAGGACGATAGGATCAATTCAGAAAGAATCTGCCGCCAGATCTACTTAGGAAAGTCTTATTTTTGGATATCGGCCTGGTGGATCGGCCTGAACTATAAAATATCGGCCACGACGATCTAGGAAATTTTTTTCCAAAATTTCTCTGGCAGTTTTGGAAAGCAATTAATGGTGATTTCGTCCGGGCTAATGGAAAGATCGTCCGGGCCGATTAGACATCGGCCAGCTTCATTTCAGGGCGATATTCAGGACAATTTTCCTCATATTTGAACTAATCGGCCAGGACGATATGTCTATCATCCTAGACGATAAAGTCGGCAACTTGCATTAATGAGCTCATTTTTAGCTCTTCTATTTAAGGTATGACAAGGCACTTTGTAAGTGTCTTTGGCAGTCATTGTAGCTTCGTTCTTGTGGGGGAAACTTGAAGAGAAAGCTTGAAAGGGAGTGAGGAACAGGTGAAGTCTGAGAGAGGGAGAAGATGCTGTGATGGGGGACTCAAGGAAGTGTAGAGTGGGATTCCACACGGTTGCTCCGGCAGGCTTGCATCTTAATACCGTCGGATTCAAGGCTTATCTCGAGGGAAGTTCACCAAAGATGAAGTTCACTTTGGTGTCAAAAGACCCGACGACTCTGCCGCACCGGGGAAGGTGGAAGTGATTTTGTAAGGGTTTCTCCGCCTAGCTGTGGGGGCTAAAGGAGAGACACTTGTTTTAGTGCAATATTTGGAGGGTACCTCCAAGGAGTGGACGTAGGTCTAGGTTTGATCGAATCACTATAAATCCGGTGTGTTCTTTTTTATTATTTGCTTCCGTATCGTTGGTTTTGATTGTGGTGAATCTTGTTTTTGGATTTAAGATTGTGCTTATTTTAAATACTGATTCACCTCTCTATCTCATTATTAGCATTGGGCCAGTTCATAAGGGCTTAACATCCCTAACGAACTTTCAAGTGGTATCAAAGCACTTTCTAGTGTCATATGAGCACTTTTAAGTGGTATCAGAGCCGTATTCATAAAATAAGTTTTTAAAAGCTTTTGAATTTTCGATCCGTGGCTAATCGTAATATTACGGAAAGTTATTCAATCACCAGACCTCCTTTATTTGAAAATATGTCATTTGATTTTTGAAAAACTCGCATGTCTGTTTTCTTGTAATCAATTGATTTTTGCATATGACATATGATTTTAACTGGTTATTCATCACCGTCATGAATTGTTAATGGAGTTAAAACTGATATTCATTTTAATCAATGGAATAAGGAAGAACAACTAAATTCTCAACTGAATGCAAAATCTTTAAATTGCTTTTTCTGTGCTTTAAATTCTGAAGATTTTATGTTAGTATCCTCGTGCACAGTTGGTAAGGAAGTTTGGGATAAACTACACACCATATATGAAGGCACTAGTAAAATCAAACAATCCAAGTTGAATATGTTAATGCATGATTTTGAACTATTTTTCATGAAACCTTTTGAAACGATCTTAGACATGTATACCAGATTCATTTAAATTGTAACATCATTGCAAGCCTTAGGAAAAGAATTTTCAAATTTTGAAAAAGTTAACAAAATTCTTCGTTGTCTACTGGATAAGTTCAATACAAAAGTTGTTGCTATTTATGAATCAAAAGATTTGAATGAATATTCTATTAATAATTTGATTGACTCACTCATTGCATACGAGCAAAGTTTGGGTCAAAGGCTTTTGGATGCAGGTGAAACGATTGTTCTAAAAATTGAAGATACAGAAAGAGAAAGATTAGTTGGTGACGAATGCAATAACTTGACAAGCAAATCACAAAGCTCACAAAAGCATAAGAAAAGTGAAAAAAAGGTAAAAGTGGTAAGGATGTCCATATTTCTTGTGATGTTATTTGCTTTCGATGTAGGAAGCCTAGACATATGAAAAATCAGTGCCCTAATTTAAGAATTCTTCCTACGAAAGAAAGGGCAAGGAGAAGCAAAGTTTAAACAGGGGAAATAATGAAAGGCAAAAAATCTCATGGGCAGATCTGGTTTCTGAAGCATCGGACCAGGAGAGAGATAATGGTTAAAAGCCTTTCGTGTTTTTATGTTGTGTTTTTATTTTATGTTTTCATT
>NW_021320012.1:11064-22727 GCF_001605985.2 Dendrobium catenatum | reverse complement strand
TGGGATCGGCCCGGCCGATCGCCACATCGTCCCGGGACGATCAGACCAAAATCGATCGTCCTGGACGACTCCCAGAACTATTCTCAGGACGATATTTTCTACAGTGCCGATCGTCCTGGACGATCTCAAATCGTCCTGGACGATCCCGAGAGGAAAATCCAAATCAGAGAGGAACAGTAAGGGAACGAGGTCTCACAACATTAAACGCTAATGATTGTGATGTCGGCAATCATCAGCCTTTAATGCGGGGGTCCACAAGGTTTTCATAATCCACGTCAGCTCCGAGCGAGAGCCGTTAGATCACCCGTCGTATGATTCGAATGGCTCAGATTGAACCGTATCTTTAAACGAGACCGAGGGATCACTACAGCAGTCGGACCGTGCCGCAGTTAGGCCGAATATGGATCGTTGATCTCAGGATCGACGTTTAGAACAATCCAAGCGAACAACCTACGAGACCAAAATCCTAAAAACAAAAAAAGACTCGTTCTCCCTAGATACTCAATCAATTCCAACAAAATTTTAAACACATATTAAGCATATGAACATAAACTTTGGGGGATTATTTTGAAGATTTGAAAGTCTCTCATTGAAAAGTTATATAAACCTAAGTGTAATGACCTAAATCTAGAGTTTTTTGAAGAATCTCACTATGGGATTTAGGAATTTTTAGAATATATGAGCTTGTAGACTGTCTTCGATTAAAATTCCTTCAGGAACTCGAGTTTGAGAAGCCTTAGATCGTTCACTCTAAGCCTTGGAGGGTTTTCAAGCAAGGGTGGCTGAAAATCGACCGCCGGCAGCCTTGACCGGTCGCCTTTGGCTTGGGGGAAGTGGAGGGAATATAGGAGGTCTCTCACACAAAAGCCCTCGGGCTTTGGAGGCTTGGAGAGAGTCAAAGAGCCAAAAGTGTCCCCCATAATTTTAGACCTATGATCAAGGGTCTAGATCTCTCCTCAGGCTGATTAGGAGGAAATTAATCCCCTTGGCCATGGTTTTGGCCAAGGGATGATTAGGAAGGCTTTTAATGTTTTAAATGGAGGGGATTTGACCTAAATTGGTGAAATTTGACCATGTAGGGCTAGGTTTGACCAAGGCATGAATTGACCTAGTCAACATGGTCAATTAGACCCAAGTAGGTGGGGGTTGAGCCTAAGATGGAGTAGAATGGGTTTGAATTTGGTTAGGACTTGACTTACCCAATAGAGCTTAATGTGTCAACCTGGGTTGACCACCAGGGCACAAGTTTAGGCCCAATGTGTTGGGTTTGACCTATTGAATCCAAGGAAGGTGTGAAATTGAGCCAAGGAGGTATGAATTTGATTTGAAATCAAAAGGAGAGGTATTGGGTCAATTTGGGTTAACCCAGGTTGACACCCAAGGCCTAGGTCTAGGCTCAGCATATTTAGTTTAACCCATTGAACACAAGAGAGGTGGTCTTGGGACTTAACTTGGTCAATTTGACCAAGTCAATCCCTTGACCTAAGGGTTTGATGAATTCAAGGTCAACAATCATGGCTTCCAGGATGAAACTTATTACGCCTCACATTATTGATGATAATCAGGCTAGCTTCATCAAAGATAGAGTTTCTATTAATTATATTTTGTTGGCCACTGAGCTCGTGAGTGAATTCAACGCTACTCCTCATTTGAATTGGCTTTATGATAAATGTAACATTTTTAAAGCTTCTGATACATTTTTCAGATATTTCTTTTATGGATCGATTGAGCCAAAAAAGGTTTCCCTTTGTTTTTTCTTTCTTGTATCATGGGGTGCAATTATAATGTTCATTTCTCTGCCTGTATTAAATTATTAATAGTGGCTTTGAAGATTTTTTTGGCTCTTCTTCTAGCCTCAAGCAGGGTTGACCCTTATCCCCTTTATTTACTTTGTATTATGATGCATGCTCTTTCTATCATTTTATATGGCTGTATGACTAGTCATGCTTTTGAAGGTTTTAATTATGCTGATAAATCTATTAGTCACGTGTTGTATGAAGATTGTTGCGGGCTAGAATGTCGTTGGGTTCGTATTTCCGAGACGTTCAATTTGACTGTAAGCTCGCTGTAATCGGAGTTCAGGTGCTCCCGGATTTAATTTTTGAAGTCTCCAACTAGGTTTTGCCTCGAGATTCGTGCCCGATCAAGCTAATTTTGTGATGATGTATCAAAGATGATCTTTTAGTTTTTGAGAAGGCCATTTCTAAGAATAATTTCTCTTAAGAAAATGTTACATGTTTTTGCTAAACTTTCTAGGATTCATATCAATCCTGGGAAAAGCTTCTTATCTTTTCTAAACATTCTAACCATTCTGCCATATCTCTGATCTCCTTAATATTGGATAAAAATAAAGGAAATCGACAGTTTAGCTGATCTAATTATTGAACTCTTTCTTTTGATTTGTTGTTCTACGGATCAACTTAATTTTTTTACTTAATATTTATAATGCAATATCAAAATTTATTTGAATTTTGTATGATCTATATTTTTAGTTCTTTATAAGTTTGCTTCCACTAAAAATTAAGGCTAGTTCCATCCTTAAATGTGATATGTTTAAGCTTAGAGAAGCCGTCCCTTCAACTTAAAAAAAAATAATGATTTTGGTTGGAGAGAAGACCTAATTTCTAAGGAAAAAAATATGTTCATTTGGGATGGATGCAGCAATTGGTAAAATTTTTATGAAATTATTATAAGAAAAGTATCGTTCTAGTTTTTTTTTTCTCAAAAAAAAAATCTTATTGCTATTAACTGTAGCAAATTTGATCATGAAAAGCTCTTTCTTGCAACAAAAATCATCTCAAAAGTACACTTAATATGGAAGAACTAAGAACAGATGATAATAATTTCTTTCTAACATAAAAAAAAAGATATATGTTATGTACAGAAAAAAAGAGGAAAGCTGTAAATAAGGGAAGACTTTTTCATGGCTAATACCAGACAACAATTTATCTGATCTCTACTTCTGCCATGAATGAGAACTTCTCATATTGGGTACTAATTTAGGCTTAAAAAATCTCTAACTAGTGAATACTACTCAACTCATTACTGGTTCAACGATAAATCTGCTACCTCCCAGTTAACATTGTAATGGAAGCATTTGCAGAGACAATCCTTTTATCGAATGTCGACGAGTCTGTGTCACTTTGGCTCATCTCTGCTGCAAATGTAGGCTGCCTCGGCATCGGACACATAGAGTTCTCACCCTCCAACATAAGAATCACAGACGACATTGTCGGCCTATCGATTGCTCGATCCTGAACACATAACAGACCCACATTGATGCATCTTGAGACCTCCTTTACTGAGCAAGAACTTATTATAGATGAATCCACAAACTCCATCACACTGTCTTCATTCCATAGCTTCCAAGCCTACAAAAACAAACATTTTGTAAGTTTTGATTCAACCACAGAGAGTGTTTATAAGCAAAACTATGCTTCACTTACATATCCTAAGAGGTTCAGTGACAGTTCAGAATTATAGTATGTGCTGTTCCTCTTCCCGCTGACAATCTCTATTAGTAGAACTCCAAAACTATAGACATCAGACTTCACTGAGAACAAGCCTTGCATTGCATATTCGGGTGACATGTAACCACTGAATTCACGTAAGAGATATTTCTTTAGTAAGTTTTGATTTGCATAAAGAGAAGAGTCGTTCATGTGAAGAGCTTACTATGTTCCAACCACTCGCTTTGTGGTTGTTTCATTGCCGTCACTGCCAAAGATCCTCGCCATTCCAAAGTCTGATATTTTTGGATTCATATGCTCATCAAGCAAGATGTTGCTTGCTTTAAGATCACGATGTATGATTCGCAATCTCGAGTCACGATGGAGGTATAGGAGACCCCGAGCAATGCCTTCAATTATGCTGGATCTTGTCTTCCAATCCAACAGAAGTTTCCTGCTTGTGTCTGCTAAAATGTTTTATAAAATCATCTGTTAGTTACAGAAAAATAAGGAAAATGATTCATAATGAAAGGTACTTTAAGATAGGAGAAAGATTTATAAATTACCAAACAGGAAAACATCCAAGCTTTTGTTATGCATGTATTCATAAACTAGCATCTTGTCCTCCCTTCTGATGCAATAACCTAAGAGCCTGACTAGATTCCTGTGCTGTAGTTTTGCAATTAGTATGACCTCGTTTTTAAATTCTTCCATGCCTTGTCCAGAACTCCTTGAAAGTCTTTTTACAGCTATCTCTTGCCCACCAGGTAGTATGCCCTACAAAAAATATGGAAGCATTGAAATCCAAGTGGTCGGCCCTCATCGACAAGCTCAAACTTTTGAATTTAAAATGAACTGGAACACTTATGGATCAAGCTCTATTTTGATCCATCTTTGGTCCACACAAGTGACATCAATGCTGATTGTTTAGCTAGGATCAAATGTTTCATGCATTTTATGATCATATCAATTTAGTGAGATGGGCAAAGACATTAATAGTTTAGGCCTAGCCTACTTGGCTAGTCTAACTAAGCCAACCAATTCATTGGAATAAGTCGTTTGTAAATTCAATGAGGGATGTCTATGAAAAGATTTTCAGAGTACCCTAGAGACTGCTTTAATGGAAGCACCCATGCATTATCAATCTAGCTATGGCATTCTCTGTGTGTAATGTCAAGGAATCTCTGCTACCGAATGTATAACTCAAATCAGTGAAATAAATTTATTTGAAAAACATAAAAATTATGAGGAATAGTACTTTGGCGTTGATCTGGTGAGTGCTACGACACTAGGCCATGAGCAATATATATATATATATATATATATATATATATATATATTCTGGAAAAGGAAAGGACACTATGATATGAGACTCGAATACCATGCATAATTTTCTACCTACAATTCTAGACAAATTGTAATCATGTTTCTTTCTAATGTTCATTAGTAAGTTCCAGTTAAATGATTAAAATGAAATACAAATGCAATTCTTCCAATATAGATCCTGAAGTGTGAGACTAAGATTCAAGATTTCAAACTTCGATTGGTATAAAGGCTAGTTGGATCCTATCGACCATTTGATGAGATTTGAGTTTGCAAGGTCAATCAAGGTAGTCTCCAATAGTAGGAAATTATTTTTTCATTCCTGCTTCATTGTTGCCTCGATGCATAGAATAATGTTAAGGAATCTCAAGTCTTTTCGTTCTTTTGTTTTGTCGTTGGTTATCCAATACTAAGAAATTGGAGGACAAATCTATACCCATATCTACCCAAATCGAGTTGATCAAGTCAATTCTATGAGATAACCCAAGCTACAATTGATTTGTGTTTATTAGCTTAGGCTAAGCTATATAAGCTAATTAGCTCATTGGAATAATTCATTTGTGAGGAGTTTCCTACATGGAACCTTCTACTACAAGTTGCTCAAGAAGCATCCAACAACCTAAAAAGGGAAATGATGGACCAGCTGATTTGATTGTGAGGGAATTAAGAAGTTTTCCAATCAAGAGAGAGATATTTAGGGAGGTTCTTAATCAAAGAGAATTGATTAGAAAATATTTTCTAATTGAAGAATTGGGGGCTGATTTAGAGGGGATTAATTAGGAAATATTTTCTAATTGAATTAGGGCTGATTTGGAGGCAGATTTGGAAGGGGATTAATTAGGAAATATTTCCTAATTGAATAGGGCTGATTTAAGGGCTGATTTGAGAGTTTTCCAAAGATTACTATTTTTGTAAGTTTGTGTGGATTTTTGTGAAGAATTCTCGCTGTTTTCCAAAGATTGATAGGAAATACTTGAGATCTACAAGTATTTCCTATCAGGAAACCAACCAACCAAGTCACCTACATGCACCCAATCAGTCATAATTGTCTACTTATACTTGTTCGACAGCACTCAACCATTGGTACTTGAACTACTGTATCAGATTGAGATAATCAATCTACTAGTACTAAAAAAGTCATATATTTGACAACAATATTCAACTAAATAGTCCGCTCTTAATAATAATTATTCAAAATCTCTTTATTGATAGTCAAACTCCTAACTATCAGATCAAAATGAGTAAAGATTGAAGTGTCAAAACACATAATTATGCTAAGCCTTAAATCCAATAAATTACCATTGGGGCCAAAACTTTCTATTTGGCATTTAGTAAATAGAACTAACGTCCTCCATGACGTATATAACTTGACATAAATGAAAAAAAGCAGGTGCAACTTAAATTTCCAGCACTCTTCCAGAAGATGATGGAAATCTTTACCTTGTAAACCGGACCAAATCCACCTTCCCCAAGCAAATTCGATGAAGAAAAGCTTTTTGTTGCTTCTTCTATAGTCTGAAAACTGAACAAAGACACATCGTGCCCACCTTTCTCTTGTTCATGTATAACAATCACTGCAGAAAATTCCCCCGATGAATCTTCACCTCCATTTGCTCCTGTTATTTCCACCGATCTCTGGCGTTTTATCAGTCTTCGATAGAACCCTTTGAAAATTACCAAAGAGATCAAAGTCAGAATATTTGTTTTCTATATTAAGTTCAAGGCAGAAGAAAGTAAGCTCACTTTTCATTCTGATCTTGCACTTCCACATCAAATAAATTCCTCCGACTATTAGCACCACAGCCGATACTACAATGATCGCAATGACATATCCTTCTAATCCCTTCTTATGATCATCTTCAAGAACAGAGAAATATAATTAAAAATTAAGAATTTATCAACAGAGCATATCATAATAATATACAGCAGTGACTAACCAAATTCTGATGCGGCGAGCCGAAGATAGAAATCATTCCCACCACTGGAGAATAAGTGGATGTCGACCAAGTCTCTTCCCCACATTAAACATCCGATCCCTGTTACAAAGCTGTAAGCTTTACAGGAGTAATTTGCCGAACAAGCCACCTCACACTGGCTATAAGTCACAGAGCCCGAATCCCAATAGGACAGATCAGGCAGTTTCACCCCCTGCATCAAATAGAACCCGTCTGGCTGACCACCGGCGGTGGCGCTGCTGCTTTTGTTTCTTTCACACTGCAGTGGCGTCCTCCTCACGCACCCACCGGACAAGTTTTCACTCTCCCTCTCGAAACCTTTCAAACAACTACAGGTCGGCGATTTGCCATCGGCGCTATTCGTGCAGGTCGCATTGTTTCCGCAGAAGTTATAAATCTCGCATTGAGTGATCGGCTGCGCCCAGAACTGATACCACTTTTCAGTATCGTTAGCCCACACAAGATGGCGTTCGATGCCGTCAGGATTGAGAACGTAGCGGTGAGAGCTGTTAAATTGCGAGTAGTAGAAATACATCTTCTTCTCCTGCTCGAAGTTGCTGAGTTTGAAGCCGTAGATGTATGTAGGCACCATGTTCGGTATTCCTATGAACACCTGCCCGTCCCACCGACCAGAGCGCCACCTCGGTTTGCTTCCTTCCCATATGAAGATCTGGGTCGACTGGTCCGGCGCTACGCCCATGGAGAAGTTCCCCGTTGCCGGGTCATCCACGCTGCGCCAGGACGTGAAGACCTGGTTCACGTTGGTGATGAGGTCGAGGCCGATCTTCATGCCGGGGAGGTAAGTGTCGGTGGGATGGTCGAAGCTCTGCCACACATTGGAACCGGAGTTGTTGAGCATAAGATTTCCGGTGTCCAAAAGCTCTGCCGTGGATTCATTCGACGACAAGGAGGTAACATTTGATGACCAGAGAACGGCCTTGCGGCCATCGAGGACGACAAGGTTGCCGTCCCCTGAGATGGAGAGGGAACCTGAGGTGTCGAGAACAGGGGACTCGCGATTGGCGACCCAGAGGACAGTGGAGGTGGAGAAGTTGTGGTACCAGATGCCAACGTAGCGGTTTGTGGAGTTGCCGGGGCTGAAAAAACCGAGCTCGAATATCTCGCCGGGGGAAACGAGGGTGGCGCCATCAGTGAGGGGTTTGCCGGGGGAAAGCTGCGAGCTTGGTCCTGCTTTTGTGGTGGGAAGGAAGAAGATGGAGGCGAAGAGGACGGAGGAAAGGATAGTGGCGAGAGTTGAATCGCTGAATGGGTAAAAGCCACTCATGGTTTCCCCCTCAGACGAATGTGAATCCGATTGGATTTTATACGTTACAAATTCCTTAAAAAAAGTTGACGCCTTTGGAGGCAGAGCACTAGTGGGCAGATGGCGCAGCCGACAAGTTTGAAGCTTTGAATGGCGACGAAAAGTGGATAAATATTTATGATCTGAATTCTATTTGAGAGATGAAAGGGGATGACAACACGCGGCTAAGAGATTTTATTTTCCAATTTTCAAAAGTTGTTTTTGAAGAAAAAAAAATTTAATGGAGACAAAATCCTAAATAATTATTAAAAAAACTGAGTTACAATTTTCATAAGCTATTATCGAAATTTAATAAACTCAGCTCATCTTCATTTTTTAATTGAGAGGCTATCAATCAGAAACTCTTAAATTTTTAATCTATATATTTATTTTTATAAGTTTATAAGAGATTGAAATTATTTACTTGAAAAACTCAAAAAGGAAAAAAAATCACACAGTCTAGCTTAGTTGAATAAATATACTAAATAATGGATGATATGCAAAATTTTATTTGGCTCAGAATTAAAGAATATGATATCATGCATAGTTAAGAATTCTTTTGATCTATAACCTTTCAACTCCTCTTCTTATAAATAATAAAACTATATTTATAGGCTTGTTGAAAGGGGCCCTTATAAGTAGAAAAAATTTATTCCTCCTGTTGAGAATTCAAATATTTCTTTGGAAAGAAGCCTTCCACTGCCTTGTATAGATAATGCATAATTCGTCATTTGCATTAGCGCATATCCTCTTTAATATCCAGTGCTCCTCCTTGAAGAGCAATGAATAATTCTTCATGAATGTAGTTGCGAGAAAATTCATCTCTCAAATCTTTTTAATAGATTTTGATTCTATCTCCTAAATGAGGTATGCCATTGCCTTGTATTTAGGCGATGTATAATCCTCCTTTTGTAGTTTCTCATAAAATATTACCTTTGATAGACGATGGAAGTCTCGCTTATATACTCTTGTGCTCTTTCAAAAGTAAGTAATTATTCTTCATGGATGAAGTTTGTTGTGTGCTTGATATCCATGCATTATTAAGACAAGAAATTTACTCACTCTACTGTTAGGACAAACCACGTAAAAAAGATTGGGTGTTTTACTTTCTCTCTTTCTGCTTGTGTGCTTGATATTTGTGCATTACTAAGACAAGAAATTTACTCACTCTACCGCCGCAAATATCTTAGCCCACAACAAAGTTATAGGTGATAACCAAAATTTTCAGTATCTTTAGTGGAGTTGTAGTCTTTCTTTTGAATGAAGGCTAGCTATCTCTATTTCAGAGAATCACCATTAAAAAAATTCACATTATTTTGAAGCTCCAATTCTCTCGCAGTATAGGGGTAATTATTGTAAAAAAAAATTCATCAGTGATAATGTAAAAGTTAAGTTCTTTATATGTTTTTGAGGCAAATTTGAAATCTTCAAAATATTACCCTGTTAGTTGAAATTTTATACTAATATCGAACTCGAAGAGTTAAAAGTTCGTAAGAAACGATAGGGCTGCAAATGAACCAAGCGTTCGACGAGCTACTTGTGGTTCGGCTCGATAAAAGCTCATTCATATTCCTTTGATAAGGTAAACGAATAAGCTTGAACATTTTTGATAAAATACTCTAAATAAACAAGCTTGAACAACTTGACATTCAATTCATTTATTTTCATTAACAATATCATTTGATGCTTGTGAACAAACTCATTAAGAAGCTCAATTATATTTCTACTAAGAAGCTCGATTATAACTTTATTAGAGTTTTAAAAATTTAATATTTTTAAATTTAATTTTTTTTACTTCCCACATCTGCTTAAAATCATGAACAACCCAATGTCTGAACAAATATAAGATGAATCATAGATCGTTTGTGCGTGAATGATCTCATTTGATAGCTCGAAATACTAACTAGATATATTCATGAACAGGCCATTTGATAGCTCAAGAATATTCATTAGATAAGTTCATGAATTAGCTTGTTTCATAGTTTAAAAAATTTCGTTAGATATGTTCACAAACATGCTAGATGTATTTGTTTGTTAGAATAGTTGATATCTCGTTTGTTAAATTAATGCACATCTAGAAGTAGAGCTCGTTTATAGCTCCATAAGGCTTGTTTATTTAAAGCTCGATAAGCACAAAATGAATCGAATATGAATCAAACATGAACACCCATTAATTTAAACAAACCAAGGTTGAACACAAATAAAAAAACTCGAATCAAAGTCAAACCAAACTTAAACAAGTTGATAATAAATGAACTGAAACATGAACAGACACATACTAAGCTCGGCTCGGAACGTTTGCAGCCCTAAGAAACGCCAAAATATTTTATCGAAAGAAAATTTTTAAAAAGACGAAAAATCATGATATCTTAACCCCCGTTGAATGAATTCACTAAATGATAGAAGATACAATAACATACAGTTCCATGCAATTCAAAAATATGTAAAGATATAAAATTGAAAATAATTATCTACTTAATATATATATATATATATATATATATACTCTCAGGTGTGAAAATATTTTTTTTTTCTAAAAATATAATTATAAAAAAATCAAGATAAGATAAAATTTATTAAAACTTTATGATATTAATACTAGTTTTGATGTAACTCATATTAGAATATCTTTATGTAAAATTTTTCTCTTAATATTCCTATGCTTATAATGTGGAATTATGAATTTTAAAGAAAAAGAAATGTATTAATTTAAAATTAAAAAATTCTTACATTATTAAATTTATTATTTTTTATTATTGTTGCGAGCTAGAATATATGTGGTAATAGAGTTATAATTTTACGTCTTAGCGTTGCACGGATATCCAACTCACACACAAAGAACACAATATTTTTTATGTGGAAAATCCGAGAAAAGGAAAAAACCACGAGTCTATCTGAGTTGAAAATGATTCCACTAGAATTTGAGCAAAGCACAATGGTCTGACTCGTCCTTGAAGACGACCATATTACAAAAATCAACTGAAAGTTTCGCAAAAATCCAGTGTCACTCCAATGTCAGGTGGTGGTCAGACAGCACTCCGGTGTCAGGCGGTGGTCTGACAGTAGCACTTTAGCATCAGGAGGCAATCCGACTTCGGGTGGCACTTTGACGTCCTTTGATGGTCTAGTGGTTATTCGACAGAACTCCGGCGTCCCTTGGTGGTCCGGCTGTGATTGAATAGGATCTAGGCGGCTGGAGCATTCTTCTTTCTCTTCCTTCTTCTCTCTTGGGTTCCCTCCTTTGTTCAAGAGGAAATGAGGTTTTATTTATAGAATTCTTGAGTGACATGACTTGTAAATAAGTGGAAGATCAAGGGTAAATTAGGAGTGTTTCGGATGACCAATCTTGATTCCTACAATCATGCACCGTTCAATCGACTTTTGACTGTCTTAATGATATCATAATTTGATGATATTAGGCTTGTTGGATTTGTCTCGTCGAGCCGCTCGATTCGACTATAAACATGTCATGATTGGAGACCGTTTAGCAACCCAAATTGTGGTTTGATCTTTCCAAAAGTGTTTCGAGTCTTTGATTTGGACTCATTTGAGCTCGGATTGGGTCGATTTTGATGTCGTTGGTTTGTATTTTCGAGACGCTCAGTTCAACTGTAAGTTTGCAGAGATCAGAGT
>NW_021320012.1:6434-10964 GCF_001605985.2 Dendrobium catenatum | reverse complement strand
CCAATAACACCAAAACGGCTTAATTCGAGTCCAAATGGGCAAAAATTAAGCATTTGATGTATAGTCGGAAATTTCATGACACTCTATAACAAAGCAAATGATTTATAATGTTGTGTATTTATAATAAAAAATGAGTATCACTGCGAAAGAAATCCGACAAGCATAAAATCACTCAACATTGATATCATGAAGACACTTATATATCAAAATAAATTTATGATCAATGAATTTAACAAAAAATATTTGATAAAGTGTATAGCAATTTTGGCGAAAATAATCAGCGTCATTCTAAAATTATAAATTGACTCATATTCTATATATGAAAGAGATCTCGAGCTAGAGTTGGAGACAACTTTTGCTAATTAATTGATACCAATGATCACTATGGACAGTTGCTACCAGCTTATCACCATAACTCTATTATTATCACCAAACTACCATCACCCTATTTCCTTCGCTTCACCATCATCACTTGATTATTGTTGCTTAACAAAAATTGACCGACTATCATTGTCATACCACTATCATTTAACTATCATCACTTGATCATCATTACCATTGGCCTGGCCAGTTGAAATAGTCTATTATAGTACTATTTAAGTGAAGTTGATGAAGTGGAGCACTAATACCAAGTCTAACAATAAAGTCGCAAACTAAGGCTTTGCATCAAAATTTGGGTAATTCATTTATGCATAACTCTCCATAAAAGCTCATGAATGATCCCTAATGTGACACCTTCAGGTTCAACATTCAGTAATACCCGTGTTGACTTGATTGGAAAAATGTAAAGATTTGAACTTTTGAGCTTTTAAATCATTTGCATGTTTTTGAGAGTATTTTGGTGCATTAAAATGATTATGTGTGATTTAGGAGTCCTAAGTATTTGCTGTGAATTTCGTCAAAATATGAAAACTATCATTATTGGATATCTGTTTAACCAAAGCGTAAAATAGTGACACTGCAGCGCCTATAGTCTTGAGAAAATGAGATTTTTGAACTAATGTCACAACGCTTTGATTGAGCGCTAGGCCATTTTGAGCACTTCAAATATATTGTAAAATCACTATTACATCATTTGATCGAGCGCCGCAGTCGAGCAAGAGAGAGAAAGAGAGGCTATGTGTGATTTAGGAGTCATAAGTGTTAGTTGTGAATTTTGGCAAAATTTGAAAAATGTCAAAATTGGAGCGACTCCTTAACCAAAGCATAAAATAGCGACACTACAACGCCTATAGTGTCGAGAAAATTAGATCTTGAACTAACACCACAGCTCTGTAGCGTTAGGTCATTTTGAGCACTTTAAATGTATTTTAAAAGCGCTATTCCATTCATTTTATCGAGCATCGCAGCCGAGCAAGAGAGAGAAAGAGAGGTTATGTATGGTTTAGGAGTCCTAAGTATTTGTTGTGAATTTTAGCAAAATCTAAAAAATGTCACTTTTGGAGTGCCTACTTAAATAAAGCGTAAAATAGTGACACTGCATCACCTATAGTCTCCAGAAAATGAGATTTTTAACTAATGCCACCACGCTCAGATTGAGCGTCGCAACGATAGGCCATTTTTAGCACTTTAAATATATTTTAAAAGCAAGATTCCATTCATTTGATCGAGCGTTGCAGCCAAGAAGGAGAGAGGAAGAGAGGTTAGGAGAGAAAAAAAGTAGTTTTGAGCCGCTTCGGACCATTTTTTAGATGTTGGGCCAGTTGGAAAAGTTGTCTAAATTGAGTTTTTAATTCATTTACATGCTTTTGGAGTGATTTGGTTCATGAAAATGATTATGTGTGGTTTAGAATGAGTCTTAACTCTTAAGTATTTGATGTGAATTTTAGCAAAATCCAAAAAAAAAAAAAATCATTATTAGAGTGCCTCGGCTCTACACTCAATTAAAGCGTCAAATAGTGACACTGCAGCACCCATAGTATCAAGAAAATGAGATTTTGAACAAACATCATAGAGCTGGGATTGAGTACCATAACACTAGGCCATTTTAAACACTTTAAATTTATTTTAAAAGCACTATTCCATTCATTTGATCGAGCATTGCAGAAAAAAAAGGCAATTTTAAGTTGCTTCCGTCTTTTTTAGCTGTCGCCCTGAATTGGTCTTTTTTCATGAAAAGCAGACATGAGATAACAAATCAAGTCTTTCCCTAAGATTTTGAATAGCTGTCCCGAATTCAAGTTGATAAAAAATTGTTCGAATCGAGGTGGGTCTTATTATGACTATATCAATTTTCAAAAATATAAAGTTATTCTGAATTTTCTTATTAAATTTTTATTTCTGTTAGTGAAAAACACGAATAATTTTATACTGGTAAGACTTTCACCATGTAACTTTTTATATATTTTACATATTAAGATAATGAACATTTTGAATATTTTCTAAAAATCTATAGTATATATTTTAGAATTTGTGCAATTGTTTATCAAACATAAAATAATTAATTAGGACACTAAAAAGTAGAATGCGAATAACTTTGCACTTGTAAATTTGAACCATGCACGTAACTTTTTATATATTTTAGATATTAAGATTATGAATATTTTAAGTATTTTTTGAAAATTTCATATTGGGTATTTTAAAAATTATGCAGATTTTATCAAACAAAAAATAATTCTAACACTAAAAAAATATTGTTGCAATACAATAAATGTCTTAGAATAGTGTTTTCACAATCTTTTGTCTAGAATGAGATATGTGATGTGACTTACTTTATGATATAAACTACTCTATGATATGAATTTTCATGTATTTATATTCAGTATTGTTATTTAAATAACTAGATACATGTTGTGCTCTTATTACTTTTCTGAGTACAATGATTTATTATATCACATTTAATTGTCTTTTAAATATTCATCATAATGTTTGATAAAAAGATTTAAAATTTTAGATTTATTTATGTGGCCTGCTGAGATGGTTGAGCTCTCCGTGGTTTTGCTTCTGATTTTCAGGATCTGAGAAAAGGAATGAGCTTGTTGATTGACAATTCATGATCAGATCTGAGTTTATTGATATATTTTTTATTTTAATTTTTGTATAATTATAAATATTTTTTTTTTCAGTTTTGTAGCTTCTGTTTGATAATCATGTACTATAATGTAGATATATATTTTAATAAAATGAAAAAAATTATTGTAGATGAGTTTATGTAAAACACTATAAATGTTTTTAATAGCTCTATAATATATAGTTTATTTAAGATTAAATTTGGAAGAGAATCTCAAATGTTCTAATATTAAATTGTTGGATTTGCATGCACAGCTCATCATGATAGGACCTGTCATGATCGAGTTAGGTTGTGACACCTAATCTCTTCAAAACATTTTAAAAAAATAATGAAATAACTTATTTTAATGTTTCTTGATGTGCAGATGGATCATGCCAATTAAGGAGATAAAAATCTTCATAAATGATTTGTTTTTAGTACCATTTCACTTGGCATATTGGCCAATCCAAAATGATGCTTTTCTGAAGAAGCTATAAGTATGACATCTTTTTAATTACCTGACAATCACAACTATTCATAATTATCATAAATGTGGTATATTAATTGGGAGCTTTGGCTATAAACTAAGGAAAAATTATTTTGTGTGAACACCGGACGACGGCGTCTGTATACCAACCCGAATGCATCACGTCACTTTTTTCTTGATATCGGTGCTTCGTACCGGGTGATGTGGCGCGTTCTAGTTGGTCTCCTGATCGTCTGGTATTCGCACAGAATAATTTCTCTAAACTAAGACGTCCATGGTTCGGAGCTCTCGTATATAATATGTCCGTAAGCTTAACTTAATATGGTAACTATCTATTTATTAAATTAAAAATAGATTTAGGTCTTGTTTGGGATAGCATTTTTTGTTGATTTCTAAAATAAAATTTTAGTACAAATTTGATCTAGAAAATTTTATACTAAAAAATTGGTTTAAAAATAATGACAAAACTCTCCCAAATGATGCCTTAATCATCAATCCATCATATTTAATTAACGTCCCATCGTTATCCATGGTCTCTAAGGGCAACTCCAATGGAACGACAAACACTTGTTTTTCGTTCTTGCTTTGCTCCAACCGACCGTCATTTTTGACGCAATTTGATCGGAGATGAACAGTGTGACGCCAATATTGGCCATGCAATGTTCATTTTCTCCATTTTTTTGGTCTCTACTAAACTTGCCAAAGAAACACGCGAATGATCGTTATGAGTAAAATGGCGTTCGATTGTAGATGAATCACGAAATTTTTTTAATTTCACGACATTTTGTACTGAAAAATGAGATTTTCGGTTGGAGATAGACCTAATAGCTCCCATACTAAAACATTTCCTTACTATTTTAAATTTCCAGAAAGACGGTGCTGTCATTATCACAGGTCTTTACAAGTTGCAACCATTCGTTGGACTCATTTGTCAACGAAATTGCATATTCTGATTTCTCCATTTTCTAACAAGCATAGAAAAAAACTTGCATAAGAATATTCTTATAAATAAATAATTATTATTTTTTTATTCTTAAATTTATTTTAAAAGAAA
>NW_021320012.1:0-3406 GCF_001605985.2 Dendrobium catenatum | reverse complement strand
TGATTATAACTTGTAACTATATGCAGGAAATGAGTTGGTGGGGTAGCATTATTCTTTATTATTTTTTCTTTCATTAATTATATTTTAGGATTAAAATGATCATGAAAAAATAAAAAATATATATTTTTGTTAGGAGTTAAGAGTATTTGAGCTCGTAGGAAGAGTTTAACATCTTTGATTTATATGGAGATTCAACATGTATATTAATAAGAAAAGAGTTATAAGAGGCATTAGAGTTTTTACGTAAAAAAAAATTAGAAGAGAGAAAAATCAAAGGATTTGGCCTAGTTGAAATGATTTTGTTAGTACTTATCATAAGTTATAAATGATGTTATTTCCTATGATTGTGCAATTTGTTCAGAATATAGTAGGCATAAGCTATATAGAATGAATTATGTGACGAATATTGGCAAAGCCCCCTATGACATTGGAGTTATCGTCAAGGGATCGCTTGTTGTATATTTGATTGTACTCTTTTGAGGAGGAAAGATCAAAGATTAAGAAATATAACACAAATCTTGATGCTAATGTTGGGAGTCATAGTGGATGTTGCAATCATGTATTAGCCTTATAACCAATATCGAGTTTTGATATTAACTAACTATGGTCCTTCGACTACTATCGCCCTAAATATAATGCCTGACCATCATAGCTCAACTACATTCTTTGACCACTGTTGCCCAACTATGACACTTTGACTACCATTGCCCAATTATGATACTCTAGTCATTTTCACCGGCCTGCAATCCCAAACAACGATCGTTTTGCTACAGTTTTCTAACCACCACCACTCAACTTCAACTGTAGTTTCCCAACCATCCCCATTTGTTTATGATACTCCAATTCTTGTGGCATGATTATGATATTTTAACTACCTTGGTCTTATGACCACCATCAAACAATTATAGTCATCCAAAAATTATTGTCAAATTAGGTTTTTCAATCTTCAATGCCCAACTATATTTCTCCAAACACCATCACCTAACTACAGTTCTCCGATCATCATTGGCCTCCTTTGGTCTTTTGATCTAAAAACAGACCTCTAAGAACTATTAGCTGACTATGATTTTCTTGTCACTATCACCCAAGTATATTTCTCTAGCCACCATAAGCTGGCTATAGTCCTTCGATCACCAACACTCAATTTTGGTCATCCAATCACCATCACTCGACTTTAGTCTTCCAATTAATCACCAAGGCATGATACTCCTCAAATCATAATCACTCGATTGCCATCCATGACCACTATTTTGTAATTGTAGCCATCCATGACCACTATTTTGTAATTGTAGCCCTCCAACCATGGTCCCCAAACTATGATCCTTGAATTGTCGCAACATTGCCCAACTATAGCCATCCAACACTCCATTGCTCAACTAAAGACCTACGACCACTATGACTTGACTACAGTCTTTCAACCATTATCCCCTGACGTTGGTCCTCCAACCAATTCCCCTGGCCATTATCATATGGCTACTCGGATGGCCGTCAACTTTATCATACGTCATCTCCAATAATTTCAATACATGCCATCATTGATGAGGTTGATGTCATTGTCGTCACTAAATTGATTTGTTGCATTATGATTTATATTGGATTCCTGTTAGTTATGGTGCTCCGCAGTGCTTTCTTGACGATAGTACGATGTTTCCATCGATTGTTAGTATGCTCGAAAATAAACATGAATTCTTTCTATAATAAGAGCTAACTACAATAATTATTTCTAAATACATTTCCAAATTTTTCTGACCATTTCAGGAATTTGATCGATACAGCTTATTGCTATATATCTATATATATCAGATTTATGTAAAGTAATGGCACAACTAGTTGTATATGGATTATAATATACAGAACGTATGATTTACTTTCATAAAATTAAGTTTTCATTGTAAAACGAGATAAGGCTAGGTGTTGTTAAATATTTCTTTAAATTTGTGCAAATAATGTGATCTTATGTGAGGTTTCAATTCGTGTTTTATTTAGAATGAATATTTATTATCCTCAATATATTAATAATTATTAACTTTAATTTATATTCATACATAGTTTTGAAATTGATGAGATTTATGTATAAATTTAAGTTGTGACTCAGTACATGACCTATTTGTTATGACGCTTATTATATTGGGAGGCGATTTAGATCGCTCCGTTAATCTCAGCGTAATAATAAGAAATAAAGTTTTCTGTTTTTGTATCGATATTAGGTCAATTTAAGTTCAGTAAGTGGGTGATACTCGCGAGGTATTGCTGTTGCCGGATTTTTTGTTTTTCGAAGAAATTTGAGAGCTTTAGATGTATCGAGGGAAGCATTGCAGACGTCCGCGTAAGATTTAGCGTCTTTGGCAAGTCTGTAAGGCTAGTTCGTTAAAATGCAGAAGTTGATGCTACCATGCGGCTTCAAAATTTTAACAATGTGTAAGTCACCTCATGAGTTTAATATACTACGGTATTTTATCTCCATGTGTTTACACCCAGAAGTGGTTGAGCTAACAATTATTCTTAGTTTCAAGGCGAGATGTATTATAATATTGCGATCAGAAACTGCATATCGAGAGTTAATAAGATTTATAGAATATGAACAACACAACAGACACGAAGCTGCAACGCGCAGCGGATAACATGAGTGAGCCATCGTGACCAGTAAATACAGATGACGCCTGACACTCTATAGATCCAATCTTCTCCCTACTGGCAATCGAGATCGAGGTACAATTACTTTTATATATGATAACATAAATGGATTGACTAGTTTAGTCTATCGTGGTATTAACATTTAGCTCTCACCCATTCACCTCTCTATAAAGCCAGCCTGCCGATCGCCTTGCAGTAGGAGAGTGAGTGAGAGAACCATTCCCAGGACAGTGCACTGTTAACTCATACTACTGCAGCCTCCCAAATCGTTATTTATCGATCGAATTGAGCTAACTCATGTCACGTCACGGCTTTGACTTCACTCACTCCTTTATCACAACCAACATTGATGATAAGAAAAGTTACGAGCACATGCTTAAACTACCGAGTAAAATAATAGACTGGCATGGTGACCAGAGTTCTATAGAGAGATGAGAGAGAGAGAAACTCTGATAGTAAGGCGGTGTTTGACTCGGTGCAATCAATGTAATGGGGCGCTAGAGAGAAACAGATACATATGATAGTCAACGTGTAATAATAATAAGGCGCCGTTCCAATTGCGCCATCTGAAACAAAGTATTAAATTCCTCAAAACATAAAGAAGAAGGAAAATAAACTTTTAAGGCAATAATTAATAAGCTATTCTATATTAAAAAAATTGCATAAAATGTATGTTTCATAAGGATTCAGTTGGTCAAAGCTGGTGGAATTTACAAATATTACAAATAAAATATGGTCGTCATTTACACATTTTTTATTATTATCAACCCTG
>NW_021320011.1:10148-13499 GCF_001605985.2 Dendrobium catenatum | reverse complement strand
TGATTTAGCCATCGATTTAATTGCTTGATTTAATAATGAATTTAAGCTCAAAATTAGATCCGAGTCAATTCAAAATTTAATTTAATTTGGTCAAATTAACCAAATTAAATTTAAATAAAATGACGACTCAAATCATAACAAACTCGATGTGGCCTAGGCGGACTAATCGAACCCGATCGAGCCTAATTCGACTCAACTCGAGCTGATTTGTACTCGAATTAAGCCTTATGAGCTTGATTAAATCAATCAAAGGCCCTCAATGACACTCGAATGAAAATCGAGGTCAACAAACGGACCCCCAACAGGAGTGGCGAACAACTAGTGAACCGCTCGTGTTGGCGTTGACCGACTATGCCACTGAAAAGTAGAGTAAAGAGCACAAGTAAAAGAGTGAAAGGGTATCAACAAAGGTGGAGGTAAAGGCAAGATACTCATCCACTGGCCTTATCCTATAGTGAGGGTAGAGCCTAAAGGAGAGTGAAAACAGCAGTGCGCAAGCAAGGTATCACTGAGACAGTGAACCAGTATAAGGGACTTCTCCTAGCCTTACCCCTCAACAAGGGTAGAGCCGAGGGTGACACCTACAGTAAATATCACCTAGGAAGGTGAAAACAAAGCAAGGGGAATCTCTCAGGGTCTTGCCCCATAGCAAGGGCAGAACATAAAAGAGAATCCAAAGTAAACGACACCTCCAGGGTGCAACAGATAAAGAAATTCTCCCCTAGCCTTGCCCTATGGTGAGGGCAGAGTCGAAAGGAGAATTAACAGTACAAATCACCACCAAGGTGAAAAAGGTAGAGGGATTCTCTTCCGGCCTCACCCTGTAGCAGAAGCAGAGCCAAGAGAAGAATCAAAAGTAAGGCGGTGAGAGTATACCCACTATCTGTCCGACTGTATCGAGTCAGCAGAATAGAAGGTGAAAGGGTCCCATATCCTCCTTCCTATTTCAGGACAGTGGATTGGGGTGACTCAGTATCTGCCTGACCAAATCGAGACAACAAATAAAAGAATCACAAAACCTGGTGTCTGCCTAATCGGAACAAGACACCCAGGGAAAAGAGTGGCGAGGAGTTCCTGCTAGGTGCTCTGTCAGGCCCTCTCTATCAAGTAAGTCAAACCAGCTTCATGTCTGTTCATTTCAAACAACAGGATAGAAGGTGAAAAAGGTCCCGCCCCTCCTGTTCATCTCAGAACAGTGGATTGGGGTGACTCAGTATTTGCCTGACCAACTCAAGGTGGCAAATAAAGGGAGTCACGAAGTCTGATGCCTGTTTGATCAGAACAGGACACTCAGAAAAGGTGAGGAGTTCCTGCCAGGTGCTCTGTCAGGCTCTCTCTACCAAGTAAAACCAGCTACCCGCCTGACCGCATCTAGACAGCGGGGTGGAAAGTGAAAAGGATCCCGCCCCTCCTGATCCTTTCGGAATAGTGGATTGGGGTGACTCGATACCTCTGCCTGACCTCAGCAAAAGTAAAGAAGACACGAAGTGGAAGCCTGCGTAGTCTTTTATAGGACATCCGAGTAAAGGGGTGTTGAGGAATTGCGCCTCCCAGGGACTCTATCGGGCTCACTCAACGGTAGGTAAAACCAAAACTACCAGTCTGACCGCATATGGACAGCGGGGTAGAAGGTGAAAAGGATCCCGCCCCTCCTGCTCCTTTCGGAATAGTGGATTGGGGTGACCACTACTTCTTCCTAACCTCAGCGAGAAGCTCATGAACCACGAAGTAGAAGCCTGCGTAGTCTTTTACAGGACATCCGAGTAAAGGGGTGTTGAGAAATTGCGCCTCCCAGGGACTTTGTCGAGCTCACTCAACGGTAGGTAAAACCAACTACCAGTCTGACTGCATATGAACAGTGGGGTAGAAGGTGAAAATGATCCCGCCCCTCCTGCTCCTTTCGGAATAATGGATTGGGGTGGCCACTACTTCTGCCTAACCTCAGAGAGAAGCTCATGAACCACAAAGTGGAAGCCTGCGTAGTCTTTTACAGGACATCCGAGTAAAAAGAGAATTGTTAAGGAATTACGCCTCCCAGGGACTCTATCGGGCTCACTCAACGGGTAAGCTTCAACATCTGCTCAACCAGCTCGGCTTTGCAAATGAAGAAGGGCTCAATACCCACTTAGTCATTTCAACTGAGTGAATAAAGAGTCAGGCTCTGATGCCTTCCTGATCAAAACAGAACAATCAAAAGTGTGGCGAGGAGTACATGTCAGGTGCTCTGTCAGGTCCTCTCTACCAAGTAAGACCAACTATCTGTCTGTTCATTTCAAACAGCAGGATAGAAGGTAAAAGTCACCTCAGCATCTGCCTGACACGTATCTGTGTAGGGATGCGAGGGAGAAAGAAGTAAGTAAATGAGATAATTTTAAGGGTTGAGCCACCTAGGGAACCCCTTCTAGCGCTCTGGTAATCTCACGGTAGAGGACAAATCGTTGTGGCCATGAGTAGGGAACCCTAACCCTACACAAAAGGGAAGGAAGGCATCAGGATGATGTCTCCCGAACAAAGCTGGAAGAGATACCCTCTTAGTAGAGTATGCAAAGGGGCAATCTCATTCCAACGAAGCAAAAAGAACTGAAGTAGCGAGGGGCACCTCTACTACAGAAAGTAGGACTAAGCCTAGTAAAAACAACCCTCAAATGGGCTACAGTGGTAAACTCATACCAACTGATGGGGACCCTGTGAGAAGTGGAAGTAACACTATCGCATTCATAAGACCACTCTGGTAGCTCAGAGTAGTGTATGAATGAGGGAGTAGACTGCCGAAAGAGGGTAGAAGGGGATTGATCCTTCCTCAGAAAGACCCAAGACCACAAGGTAGTGATGTTAACATTCAAAACACAATGTATTACATCACTTAATAAAGATAATTAAAGTTATGGAAAATCATACTCAGATATGTGTGCTTTCATCCTTGAGGCAGACACTAAGGCACCTCAAAGGAGAGGGAAGAAAAAGAACTTTAGGGAACTCATGCTCTTAGAGAGTATTATCGGGTTCCTCCTGTGACAAGGGCAACCAGTTTTGTTCTGCTAAGATCTTCCCTCTTTTTATCACATGTATATATTTTTTTTAAGGGAATTGTGATTTGATTTTGATATCCCAGACCATATTCGCCACATGAACAAAACTGGAGAGAGAAAAAATCATACAGGATCTTATAAGAAAGTAAATCATTGGTTTTGATAACCCAGACCACATTCAACTCATATGAATGAACTGGAGGGTACAATCATAGTGAAATTGATGTATAACTAAAGTCAATCATCAAGATAGAGGATCAACACTACCACACCTGACTAGCATAAGATGGTGTGGACCCAGTATCCTACCTCCAAAAGAGTC
>NW_021320011.1:2499-4389 GCF_001605985.2 Dendrobium catenatum | reverse complement strand
TCTAAGCTAGACGTAACCTGGATCTAGGGCGAACCGAGAGGCTGAAACATTTTTTTGTCTTGTTCTCTCGATTCGCTCAATGGTTTTCCATGAAATTTTAACCACAGATAATAGACATGAAGAGCATCGTTGGGGGATATTTTGTTCGAATTAAAACGTGCTAATAACGATGCTAATTAACCCTAAGTGTTCTAACTAGGGTTTGAGATATACCTCAATCCACATAGTGGATTCGGGAGATCTTGGTCTTGTTGAACTCGTGGGATCCTCTAGAACAAGTCTCTAGTTGATGTCAAGCTCCAACGCTTCCTCGATCGAACGGAAATCAACCGAAAAGGAAAATAAGCTCGGTCTCGCCGGAATCTCACCGCCGGCGAGCTTCTGGCCGCTGGGTTTGGTCGGGAAAGGTGGGGGGAGGTTGTGGGAGTACTCTCACAAAATCCCAGAGCCTGAGATGGCCTTGAGAGAGAGAAAGAGCAAAAAGATCATTTTCTAAACCTAATGTTTTCTATTTAAGGCTACTAATCATAAGATCAGCGGCTAGGATCGAATTGGGAGGTTATTTAGAGGGAAACCAGGCTTAATTAGCCGTGATTTTGAATTCAAAATGAAGGGGAGGCTTTAATTACATTTATTGGCCATTATTCTCATTAAAATAGGCCAATTTGACCAATTTAAGACTCGATTTGACCAAGTCAAACTTTGACCTGGTCAAATCAGTCAAGAGAGTCAAAGGGGAGGTGAGATCAAGCCATGCAAGGGTTTGGATGAATTCGAATTTGATTTGAGGCCTAAAGGGGTTAAATGGTCAACCATAGTTGACTTGGTCAACTGGGTTGACCCAGGGTCCGAGTCAGGGTCCAACAGACTCGACTCGACTCACTGAACCCGTTGGAGAGGGTCTTGGGGTCTGGCTTAGTCAATTTGACCAAGTCAAACTCTTTGACCAAGAATCTGGGCCAAAATCAAGGTCAACAAACGGACCACCAACAGGAGTGTCGAACAACTAGTGAACCGCTCATGTTGGTGTTGACCGACTAAGCTACAAAAAGTAGAGAAGATAAAAGAAAAGTAAAGAGGTCTCCTCCTGGCCTTACCCCGTAACGAGGGTAGAGCCTAGGAGAGAGGGAGGAGCAGCAGTGCATAAGTCAAGAATCACCAAAATGGTGAACTGGTAGTAGTGTCTTCTCCTGGCCTTACCCTTTGACAAGGGTAGAGCCAAGGATAGGACCGACGGTAAAGATCACCTAAAAAAGGTGAAAACAAGGAAAGGGGATTCTCCCATAGCCTTACCATATAGTGAGGGTAAAGCCGAAGAGAGAGTCAAGGGTAAAGATCACCTCAAGGGTGAAAAAGTAAGGTGGTACCTCTCTTCGCCTTGCCCTATGGAGTGGGCAGAGCTAAAGAGAGGACCAAAAGTAGAGTAGCAAAAGTATACCAACTATCTGTCTGACTATATCGAATCAGCAGAGTAGAAGGTGAAGGAGGTCCCATTTCCTCCTGCCTATTTCAGGTTAGTGGATTGGGGTGACTCAGTATCTGCATGACCAAATCAGGTCAGCAAACAAAAGAATCACAAATCCTGGTGTCTGTCTAATCGGGACAAGACACTCAGGGAAAAGGGTGGTGAGGAGTTCCTGCCAGGTGCTCTGTCAGGCCCTCTTTACCAAGTAAGTCAAACCAGCTTCCTGCCTGTTCATTTCAAACAGAAGGATAGAAGGTGAAAAGATCCCATCTCCTCCTGCCTATTTCAGGACAGTGGATCGGGGTGACTCAGTATCTGTCTGATCAACTCGAGACAACAAACAAAAGAGTCACAAAATCTGGTGCCTATTTGATCAGAATAGGACACTCAGGAAAAGAGGCGAGGAGTTCCTGCCAGGTGCTCTG
>NW_021320011.1:0-2433 GCF_001605985.2 Dendrobium catenatum | reverse complement strand
TGGACAGCGGGTAGAGGGTGAAAAGGATCCCGCCCCTCCTACTCCTTTCGGAACAGTGGATTGGGGTGGCCACTACTTCTTCCTGACCTCAGCGAGAAGCTCATGAACCACGAAATGGTAGCCTGCGTAGTCTTTTTCAGGGAATCCTAGGTAAAAAAAGAGAAATGTTGAGGAATTACGCCTCCTAAGGACTCTGTCGGGCTCACTCAACAGGTAAACTTCGACGTCTGCTAGGCCAGCTCGGCTTTGCAAATGAAGAAGGGCTCGATACTCACTCAGTCGTTTCACCTGAGTGAATAAAGAGTCAAGCTCTGATGCCTTCCTGATCAAAACAGGACAATCAAAAGAGTGGCGAGGAGTATCTCTATACCAAGTAAGACCAACTACCTGTCTGTTCATTTCAAACAGCAGGATAGAAGGTAAAAGTCACCTCAATATCTGCCCAACACGTATCTGTGTAGGGACGTGAGGGAGAAAGAAGTAAGTAAATGAGATAATTTTAAGGGTAGAGCCACCTAGGGAACCCCTTCTAGCGCTCTGGTAACTACATGGTAGAGGACAAATCGTCGTGGCCATGAGTATCCAGATACAGTCAGGATCTCCTAGGGAACCCTAACCCTACACAAAAGGGGAGGAAGACATCAGGATGATGTCTCCTAAACAAAGTTGGAAGAGGTACCCTCTCAGTAGAGTATGCAAATGGGCAATCTCATTCCAACGAAGTCAAAGAAACTGAAGTAGCGAGGGGGCACCTCTACTACAGAAGGTAGGACTAAGCCTAGTAAAAACACTCCTCAAAGGAGCTACAGTGGTAAACCCACATTAAGTGATGGGGACCCTGTAAGAAGTAGAAGTGGTATCAAAACATCCAAGGGACCTCTCCGGCAGCTAGGAGTGGGGTCTCAATGGAGAAACAAGTGGTAAAAGTATCTGAAAGAGCTGAATCTCTTCTAAAGAATCAAAAGCTCAAAGAAAAGGTGATGGTGGCATCTAAGGCATGACGCCTCCTATCATCAAGTATGGGAAAAAGAGCTGGAGTAGTGAGGGAGTACCCTCTCTACCGAGGGCAACAACTCTGAGTAAGTAAAACCTCACAGTGGTAACACCCACACAAATTAGTGGGACCCTGTAGGAAGTGAAAGTGATCTCAACTCATTTATAAGACTAATCCGGCAACTGAGCCTAGTGTATGAAGGGTAGGATAGGTCACGAAAAGGAGTAGGAGAACTGATCTTCTACTAGAAGCTCAAAACTCTCAAAGCAGTGATGTTGATATCCGAGGCAAGGTATACTACATCAATACAAGAAAAACAGCTCTAGATAGTAAGGGGACGCACTCACTACCTGAGGATAGTAATCATGTATAAGATTGATAAAACATCAGAAGGGTCACAGTGGTAACACCTACCCTGATCGAGTAGGACCATGTGAGGAGCAAAAAGCAACAAAATAATATTCATAGAGCTACTCTAGTAGCTAAGAGTAGTGGTACGAATGCTGAAAGTGAGTGAGTAAAGGAACCAGGGAGCTGATCTTCTATTAGAAAATCTGAGCTCCTGAGAATGTGATGCTAACACCTGAGAGAGGGTGTACTACATCACAACTAAGGAAATAACTCTAGGTAGTGAAGGGGGGTTTCTTCACTACCGAGGACAATAATTATGAATGGCATCAATGATTACCGGAAGGGTCACACTGGTAATACCTACCCTAATTGGGTAGGACCCTGTGAGAAGCCAAAGCAACAAGAGAACATTCATAGGGCTACTCTAGCAGCTAAGAGTAGGGTACGAATGTTGTAATGGGTCGGTGAAAGAAAATGGGGAGTTGATCCTCCAATAGAAAATCAGAGCTCCCGAAATTATGATGCTAACACCTAAGAATAGATGTACTACATCACAGCTAAGAAAATAACTCTGAGGTGATAAGGGAGCACACCTGATACCTAATCTGATAATCATGAGTTAGATATATGATTATCAGAAGACCACAGTGGTAACACCTACCCTAATCAGGTAGGACCCTGTGCGAAGTGGAGGTAACACTACCACATTCATAGGACTACTCTAGCAGCTCAGAGTAATTCATTAATGGGAGGTAGACTGCCAAAAGAGGGCAGCAGGGGCGATCTCTTCTCAGAAAGACCTAAGCCCAAAAAATAGTGATGGTTACATCTCAAAATACAAGGTACAACATCACTAATGAAAAAATACATTAAAAATCATATAAATTAATCGACCAACTAAGTGGGAACTCAACCTTGAAGAGATAGTCAAAGTACTCTCAAGGGAGGAGAAAGAGAAATTTTTGGGGAATTTGAGCTCTTAGAGAGTTTTACTGGGTTCCTCTTGTGACAAGGGCAACCGGGTTTTTGTTCTCCTACGAGCTTCCCTCTTATGTATACTTTTTTTTTAATGAGCCCCGATCATATTC
>NW_021320010.1:1140693-1146971 GCF_001605985.2 Dendrobium catenatum | reverse complement strand
ACTTAGGCTTAACAACCTAATTACTAGACTCAACATCCTCAAGATCCGATTGAGATTAAAACAAGGATTGGCCATCTGATTTATAACATCAAAATTATTTTAGTTGACAATAGGAGCTTAGTAGATGTTTTATTATATTATACCTTTATTAGTATGAGCCTTGTCTAAGAAAGGTTTTAGCATGTTGTATGACCACTGTATGGGTTTGTTAATCGACCTATATAGACAGAAGAGATTATTAGCCTCCAAGCCACTTGGAGAGTACACTAAACTGGATACTCGTATAATTAATTTTATTGTAGTGAAATTAAAATCAGCTTACCAAACTATCTTTGGGAGGCCCCTCAAGTAAATTTTTGGAGCTGTTGCTTCCTTTCAACATCTCAAATTAATATTTTTAACCCCATATAGGATCAGCATGGTGTGTGGGAATCAACAAGTGGCACAATTTTGTTACTAGAAGAAAACTCAACTATACCCATCAGTTACCCTGAGCGTCAAGAACTTTAACTTTCATACTGACGGCTCCCTCAAAGTGCTTCCCCCATAAAAGACATTACTTGCATCTCCATATTAGATAAGCACACCTTAGGAATGGTGCAAATTAGTTCTCTTCTCTCAAACAAAGTGGGGGGAGAATATATATCTATTTTTCACAAGAATAAAGAAATTTTTGCATGGATTCCAGTCGATATGCTTGGATTCAACCTTAAGATAATCATGCATTTCCTCAAGATAAATCCAACACATAAGCATGTAATCTAGAAGAAGTAAAATTTTGTCTAGATCAACAGCAAGTATTAAAATTGGAAGTTAATAAGCTCTTAGAAGTTGGCCTCATACATGAAAGACACTACTCTGCATGGATTATAAATATCATCATGGCTTAGAGATCTAGTGGAGCTTTGAGGATGTGTGTGGACTACATGGACCAAAATAAAGCTAGCATGAAAGATAATTTTTTACTTTCACGTATTGACCAACTTGTTGACGCCATGTCTGAGCACAAAATATTAAGTTTTATGGATGCTTACTCTAGATACAACCAGATAAGGATGGATCCTGTTGATGAGGAGGTAACAACTTTTCAAAAAAATAAAGGACTATACTACTATCGAGTCACACCATTTAGACTTAAGAATGTTATGACCACTTATCAACACTTCATGAATAAAGATTTTAAAGACCTCATATGGTGTACTATGATAGTATATATAGATGATATACTAGTAAAAATTCTTAAGAAATCATAACATATCTCTGACTTGGAATAATTCTTTTGCCTCATTCAATGCTACAACATGTGGCTCAACCCCACCAAGTTTGCTTTTATAGTCACATCAGAAAAATTCTTATGATTCATGGTTACCCACTAGGGGATTGATACTAATCATGAAAAAGATTAAGGGCTAAGTGATATGGTTCCCTGAAGAAATATCAAGGAAGTCCAACATCTAAAAGAAAGAATTGCAACTATATCTCCCTTTTTGGCTTGTTTTGAGGATAAATACTTTCCTTTCTTTAAGACACTAAGAGCAGCTCATAACTTTAGATTTTAATGGATAGACAAATTCCATGAAGCTTTCAAATAGCTCCAAACATATTTGGCCTCACCTCCACTACTTTTATATGTAGTATTGAGAAAAATGGTATACATATATCTGGTTATCTCTTCGCATGCTACAATCTCGATCTTGGTCTTAGAGGAGAATGGTATACAGTGTCTCATATATTATGTCAACAAGATCTTTTTTTTAGTTGGAGGGATTTTATTCATTTGCAAATAAAATATCATTGGCATTAGTCTTTTTATCCAAAAAATTATGCTCCTAATTTCAAGTTCATATAGTTGTGGTCTATATAAAACTTCCATTGAAGATTATTGTCCAAAACCCCGAGGCATCAGGAAGATTAATCAAGTCATTGGTGGAACTTAGAGAATTTAACATTCATTTCCTCCCTAGGCATAACTTGAAGTCACAAGTTCTTCCAAACTTTATGGTCAAATATATCAATCATTCCTCCTCTTTCACCTAGCCGAATATTATATGTCGCTGGAGCCTCTAGGAGGTCTAGCACTAGGGATAGAATCTTATTGATCTCCCCATAGTATATTATTTTACCTTTAAATATGAATCCAACTAAAGTACCCAGTGAGAATTAATATTATTGAATATGAATCCCTTATTATTGGGTTAAGACTGACCATAAAGTGTGAGGTACATATTTAGTTATTTATACTAATTCTTAATTGTTCGTCTCTCATATGGAGGGATAATTCAATGCTCATAACCCATATTTGGCATAGTTTTGTGAAATAGTAAAGTTGCTTCTTGCCCACCTAAATAAAGCATCAAATCATATATACATTTTAAGAGCAGAATGCCCATGTAATAATCTACCAAAGCTTGCTACATCAATAACATGGAATCTCTTCAAAATAAGGTGTATCAAGGAAATACACTTTTTTGAGTATCAAGGTCCTTGGGTTATATAATTTATTGATGAGTCTAGAGAGCCCTCTCTTAGACGGATCCTATCATATCATTCTTATAAAATGATTTGTTACATGAAGACTCAATAGCTGTAATTTGACTCTGAACATAAGAAGCCAATTTCATCATTATTGGTAGTGAGCCTTATAAGAAAACCTTAACTGGGACATACCCTAAGTATCTCCCACTGTCATATGAAAATTATATGCTACGGGAAGTCTAGTCAGACATATGTGGAGAAAACATATGAGAGAAAGCGCTTGCTTTTAAGATTATCAGGCAATGGTTCTATTGACTTACTATTAAACAAGATGTAATAGAGTTTGTACAAAAATATAATAATTGCCTATTGCACTCCAACCTCTCCCATTCACCTACCATGGAGATCTTGTCGCTCAAAGCCAGTTGTCTTCCGCCAAATAGGTATTAATATAGTGGGGCTCTTTCCTATAGCTACTAGATAACAAAAAAATATCATCTTAGCCATTAACTACTTTACTAAATGAGTAAAAGCTGAACCACTCATAAAAATCACCTAAGAAAATTCTAAAAACACTTATTTACAAAAATATAATATGTCATTTATGCCTTTTAGTAAATATCATCAATGATAATGGTACTCAGTTTGATAGAAAAATCTTCACAATATTTTTTAAGGATCTATATATCCAATCACTGCACACATCCATGGCCCATCATCAAATAAACGGGCAAACTAATGTTATGAACTGAATTGTACTAAAGGGACTGAAGACACGCTGTAGGAAGGTTGGGTGCATGATGGGCTAATGAAATCTAAAAACTCCTTTGGGCCTATAGCATCACCTCTAATACTCTAACAAGAGAAACGTTATCAATATAGCCCTTATGATGGAGCACTCCGAACTTGTGTTAGATATTCATGATATTTATAAGCTGTACCACTCAAGAAAATCTATAAATAGACCAATACTATCTACATGAAGGGGACATTTAATTGGAGATTGGAGAGATCTCTGAGGCTTCAAGTGCTCCAAATAAAAGTTCTTTGATACCACTTAAAAGTTCCTTGATAGCACTTGAAAGTTTGAGGAGGTTGTTAGACCTCAATGAATTATCCTTGAGGCACACTAATAAGAAAGCAATACTATCACTTGATATAGAATCTAGTATAATTATCATAAGTTATAAAGATTATGATAATAATCTAATCAATACAATATAATATCAATCACAGATTTTCAACCAAGTAAATATAATAGAAAATAAAATGTATAAAAATAAACTACATTAAATAAAATCAGAAAGAACACATCAGATTTATAGTGGATCAATCAAACCATGACCAATGTCCACTCTTTATAGTCACGAACTCTGAGTATTGCACTAAACTCTTTAGTGACTTTCCATTAGCCCCCACAACTAGGCGGAGAAGCCCTTACAAATCTCTTCTAATAACCTAGTGTGGCAAAGGACCGTACTCCTTTCACAAGTAGAGAACCCTAACTCATTTTTCACCCTCCTAGTGAGGCAAAGAACCTGGACTCATTTTTACCCTCCTAGTGAGGCAAAGAATATTGAATCACTTTAACCTTCCCTGATGAAGTGGATTAGCTAGGTCCTTTGACAATAAATAAATCTTTTTCTTTCCAAAATTTCTCTTAAGATAAACCTTGAATCCGATTGTACTAAGATACAAGCTTGATAAAGCAAGCATATGAAACCCCCTCCACACTCCCATGAAACCGACAAGGATCTTCTCTCTCTCAAACTCCACCCTTTCCTCTCTCTCTTTCAAGGCTCTATCTTCAAGTTTCCTCCAAAAAATTAGAGTCTCAATGCATATCAAAGACACTAACAATATCTTTGGAGAAAGCTTAAATAGTGGGCATAAAAAATCCTAGAAATTTAATTCATTCGTTAAAGATAGTACAGTACGATTGCAGGATTGTCGAGTATGATTTACATAATTTAACCTTTTTGTATGGTATGATCACTAGTACGAACAGTTCAATTTGCATGTTAATTTTATACGATCATCAGTAAGAATGATCGATCGTACAATACGGTTAGTTCAACCAAAATGCAACTCATCCAGGATGAATCATGGGACGACTAAAATTGTCTATATTGATCATATAGTACGATCTAGATTATGCAATACAATTAGAATATCAAAATTAAGCAGCCTCAATTGATTAATCATATGATTAAATTAGGTAATATTTTAAACATCATGCAGTTCGATTAGGTTCGTATAGTATGAATATAATAATTTTTCAAATTCAATTTTTTTGCTTAATTTAATGAATGGTAGGGTTTCAAATTATAACAGATAATCCAGTACAATATGGTATTCGTATTATACAATTAGTTATATTTCAAAAATATTTTTCCAAATGAATAAAATATTTTAATTAACTTTTGTAATAACAGATCGTCTAGTATGATATTGATCGTATAGTACGATTAAGAGAAATATTAAAATATTTAAAGTTATTTTTATTCCTCTTGTGTGTGTGTGTGCACACTCATCAAGCTAACATGCGCCATTATTGGACATGATTCATGAAATTAAAAATAAATAAATAAAAATTACATAATATTTTAACATATCATATTCTACCCAATCTTGAGCTAGGAATCTTCAACGAACCGTGTATGATGCACTTGAAATATTAGTCAACACACAAACAAATATTAACTATAAATACTAGGAGAAATAATAAGGTAATCAATAATATTTGTTATCATCAAAATCATGAACTCAGTAGCTCGAGTTACAACACCAACACCATCGCCGACGAACCTCTGTCAACCGTATTTCGACCATTGCCAACCATTGCTGGTGTCGAATCACCACCAGTCAACTGTTTGCCTCGAGACTTCCACCCGGCCACCAGCCACAACCTGACTTCCACCTGACTACCGAACACTGCTGGTCTTTAGCCTGACCGTCATCGAACCTTCATGATGTCATCGACAACGGCCTAACTTTTACCCAACTATTTGAATCCAGCCCCACCATCGTCGGACCACTGCCCGATGGTCGACAGCCTGTGGAATTCCACCTGACGGTCGATCATCTCTTGACTTTCACCTGACTATCATCAAACCACCACCGGATAACTAACTATTTTTAGATCACCACCAATCCATCATACTTCCACTCGAATGTCGTCAGATTTTCGCTGAGCCACCGTTGAAATTTCGTTGGACAGCAATTCGACTTCCACCCAACTCTTCAAACTAGTGTAAATCCATCGTCTCTAAGTCAAGGGACAGACAAACATTTATAATCCACTCAAATTTAGTAGTATCTTTTCACCTGGGCAAGGCCCATGGCTTTTTCCTTTTTAGGTTTTCCACGTAAAATTTTTTTGGTGTTTTAAGCTCTCTCTTCAACTACATGTTTGTGTATTTGATATTCGTGCATCACTAAGACAAAAAATTCACTCACTCTACCGACTATCGCCGTGAATATTTATGCTTGCAACAAAATTAAATAACAAATAATAAACAATTTTAAATAAGGAAGAGAAAGAGAACTCAAAAATATTTTGAACAACATCATATAAATTTTATAAATTTGTGTTTTTTATTATCAATATTTTGATTTTAAACAATGAAATTGGTCTTGAAGATAAGAAGGTTAGAAGATAAGAACTCCTTATCTCAACCAGAGAATTAAATAATAAATAATAAACAATTTAAGTAAGGAAGAAAAAGAAAACTAAAAAATATTTTTAGCAACTTTATATAAATTTATGTGCTTTTATTATTAATATTTTGATTATATAGTAT
>NW_021320010.1:1125684-1140593 GCF_001605985.2 Dendrobium catenatum | reverse complement strand
ACGATGTGAGTAAAAACACAAGTTCTAAATCTCTCAATTGTGTGTGTGTGTGTGTGTGTATATGGTTACTTAACATTAGTCACTTAAAATAATTACAATTGACTCAAGAAAGAAAAAAAATTACAGACTGACTCAATCCTAATCTACCAAGTCTTGAGCTGATTCTAATTTCCGCCCCATCTTTGAGTCCTGAAAAGTTTGTAGAAAAAAAGAAATCGTAGTGAAACAAGATTTGTTTGCTATCATCAAAATCATAATCCAAAAACATGTTTGTAACAATCTCTCCCTTTTCGATGATGGAAAATATATTGATAATCAATTACAAAACAGTAATACAAAACTAAACAAGCTTTAAATTTTTCAAACTGAACAAGTACAAACATACTACAAGAGAACTACAAGAGCAAGTACAAACATACTACTCCCCCTTTTAACATCTAAAAAAGGAGGAGGAAACTAAAAACAAAAACTAAAGCAACTAAAAGCACAATACAGAGAAAGTAATCCACAGAAAATAGAAACTAAAACTAAAAAAATGAGGGATCCTGATCATCAGATGGAGGTGGAGCCTCCTGAAAGTAGCTAGCTAGCGTAGTAAACTGAGCATTGAACCAGGCTATGTCCTGGTCGTGCTGCTGCTATTGTTGAGTAATGTATCTGTCAAAATGGGCTAAGTCCTCTGTGCGATGCTGCTCGTAGAGGTCAATGTCCTTAGAATGTTGCTGCTCCTGTGCAACAACGTAAGCATCGAAATGGGTCTCCCAACGATCAAATCTCTCCACTAACTGGTCAAACTGTGAGTGCTGGCGAAGAGGAGCAGGATAAGGAACGGAAGAGGGAACCTCCTCCTCCTCGGCCCCCTGAGGTTCTCCATCTCTTGGGTGGAGAAGAGTACTGTGAAGGATATTGAAAGAGCTGTTTGAGTAGCAAGGAGGTTGAAGGTCATGACGAGTATGATATTGAAGATTTTATTTGGTTTCAAGAATATAGGCTATGAGATGTCCTAAAGCAAGGTTGGGTTTTCTCCTATGGCCCGGATCGCGAATAGTTATTAAATGATCAATGTATCGAAAGATTAGATCAGTAGCATTAAATTCTCTCCTAGCCATGATGAAAAAGGTAGTCAGAGAAATCATAGGAGTGATGTGGACTTGGTCCCCGTCTTTTTGAATAATGGAGGTGCGAAGGACATGCTGAATTATCCTAGCATCTTTGACTAAAGAGCTAGTCTCTCCAACATGAAAGGGTGTGTTGGTCTGGCGAAGAAAATGGTTTGTCGTAGACCAGTCAAAATTACGATCTGAGATGATTATATGCAGCTTATCCCCAGTGGTGGATAGCTGGAATAGTTCAGCACAGTCCTGATATGTGATCTCGACCAGGCGTCGATTCACATAGGAGCTCAGGGTTGTGAAAGTAGAATTTATGCGAAGGTTTGCATAAAATTCTAACATAAGTTCTGAAGAAAAAGGGACAACGAGGGTAAGAATGAAACAAAGAGAAGTGTGAGCAAAGAGATCCATTACCGGATATGAAAGGTGGACATGATTGATGGTTTTGGAAAGGTTGATGCCACATTCTTTGTACCGATGGTAAGCTGCTTGATCCTCCACTTCCCTGAATCGAGGGTCTAGAGTGACCCTCGAGGAACTTCTAGAAGCCTGTCAAACTCACTTCCCACCAGCCATAGTAGGAAATCAGTAAGTAAAATAAGATAAGAAGAAGCTTTGAGGTGAAAATAATGGCTGGAATGGCCTAAATTTATAGAAACGACCACATCGTCCAGGATGATCGCATAATCATCCAGGACGATTTGGTTCAATTATTACGTACAAATTGATTGGTCAAAAAGGCAGTCCGATCGTCCGGGCCGATCAGATATCGGCCAGGCTGATTTGACACAGGCGATCGTCCCGAGGAGACAAGCTAGACGACCGTTGAAAAAGCAGATCATCCGGGCCGATTAGGTGTATCGTCCAAGACGATGCATAATAATTAATCGTATGGGTTGAAGTTAAAACGTTTTAAATCTGTGCCACGTGTATCGTCCAGGATGAACAGTGGATCGGCAAGGACTATTATCCAATAATGGATCATCCGGGGCTAGTTTTAAGGATTAAATGTACTAACACATGGATCGTCCAGGATGATCAGGTGTATCGTCCAGGATGATGACCACAAATGCATCGGCCAGGATGAAAATTGTATCGGCCACGAAGATAAAAAAATGATTGTAACAGAGTTCGGTCATATTTGTCAGGACGATAAAGGATCGGCCAGGACGATAAAGGATCGTCCAGGATGATGATTTATAGAAAGCTCAAAAAAGTTCAGCAGATGAAATTTTGAATAGAAATTATCATATCATCCAGGACGATAGAGGTATCAGCCAGAACGATGTGATAAGAATTTGAAAATCAAGGAAAGATGGAGATGATCAGGGAAAACCTTAAAAAATAAATACAAACTAAAAACAACAAAAACAATTAAAAGAAGAAAAGAAAAAATAAAATTATAGACTGACTCAATCCTAATCTACCTAGTCTTGAGCTGATTCCGATTTCCGTCCGATCTTTGAGTCCTGAAAAGTCAGTAGAAAAATGGCAGTCATAGTGAAACAAGATTTATTTGCTATCGTCCAAATCATAATCCAAAAACATGTTTGTAACAATTCCATTTTTTATGATGCTTTTTGCTTCTTCCTTAGAAAGCTTTTGAATTGCCTTGTGATAAAGGTAATGTCATTGCTCTCAGACCTGGAAGAATCAGAGTCAGATTTGTGTGCCTTCAGTTCCACCATTTTCTCCTTTCTTTTCTCATCTGCATCATGATTTCTTTGATTCACTCCTTGCTCGTAAGCAATGAGTGAGCCAAGTAAATTTTTAATCGAATACGTATTCAAATCTTTAGATTCAGTCTTTAGATTCAGTGATTACAGTGATTTTAGTATCAAAAGATGAAGGCAAGCATCTCAAAATCTTGTTCACTTTTTTATAGTTTGAAAGTTCTCTTCCTAAGGCGTACAAAGAAGTAACAATCTGAGTATATCTCGTATACATTTCAAAAATTGATTCATGAGGTTTCATACGAAAATGTTCGTAGTCATGCAAGAGAATATTCAAACGGGATTGTTTAACTTCATTAGTGCCTTCATAAGTGATACAAATTTTAACCCAGATTTCTTTACCAGTTTTGCAAGTGGAAACACGCATGTAGTCTTCTGATTTTGAAGCACAAAAAAAGCAATTAAGACATTTTGAATTTAATTGAGCCAAATCACTATCATCTAAAGTCCATTCAGTAAAAGGAAGTGGAACAATAATACCGTTAAGTTTACCAGTTGGAGGTGTGTAACCATCCTTAACAAGCATCCAAATGCGATAATCACTAGATTGTAAAAATGTAGACATGCGAGTTTTCCAAAAATCAAATGGGATATTACCAAACAAAGGTGGTCGGGTAATAGAATACCCTTCCGGTGTATTACGATTCCCAAAGTTACCCATAGATCAAAATTCAAAAAGTTTTTAAACTCAGTTTTTATGAATCCCACTCTGATACGACTTGAAAGTTCATTAGGGATGTTAAGCCCTATAGAACTGGCCCGAGGCTAACCAAGAGGGGGGGGGGGGGGTGGGGTGAATGGTTATTAAATAAATTCTTTAAGCAAAAAGAATGATATCACAAACCAAATCACCATGACAAAATATATGCGGAAGAAAAAACTATGCGGTAAGCGAGTACTAAAATAAGACACACAAAGGTTTTATAGTGGTTCGGTCAACTTCGACCTACGTCCACTCCCCGGAGGCACCCTCAGAGTATTGCACTACCAACGTGACCTCCATTTTAGCCCCCACAGCTAGGGCGGAGAAGCCCTCACAAAAACATCCTTTTTTGCACACCCTGCAAGCAGGAGGAAACCCAACTCCTTTTGCTTCCTCCTGAAGCAGGCAGAGAACCATTGATCACTTGTGAAATTACCTCTCCCAAACCCTTTCCAAGGAAAAGAGACTTTAGGGAAGAAGAAGGGAACAATGCTTGGAGCAACCCTTGATGAATCCCCTCACAAGTCCCCCTCTACAAGATCCTCTCTCTCTATCTCCTTTAGGTTTCTCAAGTCGAAGAAAGCAGCCAAGGATGTTCAATAAATGTTTGAACAAGAGCTCTTAAATAGAAGAGCTTCAAAGGGGCTTCATTAATTGTAAGTTGCCTGACTTTACCATCCACGACGGATAATTATAAAATCGTCCTGACCGATAAGTATAAATCTCATAGGATTGGCCAGAGCATCGCCCTGAATGCAAACTGGACGATTGAAATTTTCTTGATTCGTCGCCGACGATCTCACGAATCGTCCTGGCCGATCAGTTCAAATCAGAGGAAAATCGTCCAAGCATCGCCTTGAATTTGTACTGGTTAATATTTTCAATCTCCAGGAGCAACCAAGGGTTTTTGAATTGGATCATCAGGATGATGTGATCGTATTATCATCCTTATTACTCCCATGATTGTCGGATCAATTTAGGCATAATTATACAATATCTTCTAGGCCAGATCAAAAATCGTCTGGCCGATTTCAAAAATACAGAATACCTAAACTTGATCATGGAGGCAAATTCTTCTGTTTGAGCATTCGTTTGGCCGATACAAGGTATTTCAGGCCGATCGGGTAAATTACGGCTGCCTTAACTAGAATCCTGATTAGATCTTCTATTTTGAGCTCGATCGTCGACGATATAATATCATCCGGGACGATGTGAGTAAAAACACAAGTTCTATAAATCACTCAAGTGTGTGTGTAGGGTTACTTAACATAGTCACTTCAATAATTACAAATTGACTCAAGAAAGAAAAAAAGAAAATTACATTACGTGACTCAATCCTAATCTTATACCCAGTCTTGAGCTGATTCCGATTTCCGTCCGATCTTTGAGTCTTGAAAAGTCAGTAGAAAAAAGGCAGTCGTAGTGGAATAAGATTTGTTTTCTATCATCAAAATCATAATCCAAAAACATGTTTGAAACAAACATATGAAAATTCATCTTATTAAAAAAAATGTCCGACCAAAATGTAAACATTCCATGATCTTTTCTGATGTTAAATATGATATTGGTGGATAGCCTTTTAGTGAGATTAATAGTTATTAAAGAACACAAATGTTTGTTATAATGTTTAAAAAAGTGTCATGAAGTTTATGATAGAATTGTGAGATGTTTATAAAACTATATTAGTATGAATATCAAAACTAGTCTAATTTGAGCTGATTTAAAAGATCATCTTAGAGAGTAGATTTTATGTAGGATAAATAAATTAAAAAGATGGTCAAGGTTTGGATTAGGATGTAAATTTATAATCTAGAGTGGATAGTAAAATTAGGTAGAGTTTAAGAGGATTTTGAAGTATAGGGAACAAGGCTAAGTTTCAGTTTTGTCAAATTTTGCTGAGAACATAAAGAATGGGATTTGATTGAATGTTTGTTTGCCTTGTAGGATGCTAATGAAGTGGAAGGAGAGGTTTAAGAAGTTTGGAGTAGCTATTTAAAAGTAGTTACAAGAAAATTATATATATATATATATATATATATATATATATATATATATATAACTACCTACCTCATTAAAAATATACAAAATACTTGGAGCTACAAATAATAAAGTAAATGTGAGCAGTTCTCAAATACATCTAGAGGAAAAAATAGAGAAAAAAAAGGAGATAGTGGGGTTAATGGCCATTTATAGAGGAGTTCCAACAAAATATTTTTGATTTTTCCTCTATTCCAAATTAATTCATGGCTGGCCATATAAGTCCATATGTGACAAATAAAATATAAAAATAGTAAAATATAAATTATATTTAAAACTCTTGTAATTTTGCCTTTTCATTGATCATTTTCATCATGCTTTAGCTTTATCACTAACAATTGAGCTTATAAATTAACCATCTTAATTCACATGATGTACTATATTGCTCGCTTCTTGAACCTTAATTTGAACAATTTTATGTTGGAGGTGCATATTGACATTTGTTTAACAACATAATAGCCCAATAATCAAATAGAGTATTTTGATCCTCGGCTATGGCACTAAAAACTTATTGGTTATTTAGCTTATATCAAAATATATGAGCCAACTAAATAATATTATTCCCATGAGGATCATTGAAGTTGTTCTAAAAATTTAGCTATTAATTTATGTTATTATGAATTTTGTTCAACACAATCATGACAAACATGTAATTATTTTATTACTACATTTAATAAAATAATGTAGGGAAAAATTTGTATTTGTGGTTTTCATCAAAATCAAATTCATGCAAGAATAAAAATCTTTTGTAGTTTCTTCAAGAAATTATAATACACAATCAGTTTGATCACTTCACAATATTCTATGTGAACTAATTAAAAAGATTGCATAAAATGCCATTCTCAAAATCTACAAAATTTAATTGAGTATATTCCTCTCTTAACTAATGATTTTTTAATTTATTCTTCTCAAGCACATAATGCCTCTTCCTACATCATTAAATGCTATAGATTTTAAGTTAAAGATTAGCCAGTTAGTTATTTAAATTAAAAATTAAATAAGTCAAATAACTTTGAAATAAACACAAAAGAAATAAAACTATTACATTAATGAAGGTATTATGATTACACCATAAATCCAAAATATGAAGCTTTTTCATGGAGGATTTAAGAATATATTAATGCATAAAATACATAAACTTCAAGATACAAAGACAGAGGATATAGAGAAATGAAGGTAAACCAATCTGAGAGCAATTTTTTATTTTTTTAAGGCTTCGTTTGGCATGACTTTCATACTGCTTTATAAAATAATTTATTAGTACAAAAATTTTTAGTTCAAAAAATTTTTATACTAGAAAAATGCTTTAAAAAACTATAAAAATGTCATCTCAAATAAAACCTTAATTCTTATTTTCTCCATTTCTATCTCCAATCACTATCTTACTGAGACTTTAAAAATCCCTATTTAACTCTCTCACATAACCACCAATTGCAAAAATAGCTCCTACATAATCATGAAATTGTTTCAAATTGAAACAAATTTGAGTCGTAGTGTTGCAGTGCTTAGAAATTCTTACAACGCCCTTACAATATTTTCTACCTGAGAGGCAGCCTTGTGGTGCTTCAGACCAGCACTTTAGCATTAGCTGCTTTATAAAAAAAAAATTAAAAATGAGTGCATAAAAGCTATTATAGGGTAGCACCTTTGTGATGTCAAATTAGTGGTGTAAACGAGTTTAGTCGAGTTCGTTTCACCATTGGCTTGAGCTTTAGCTTGTTTAATTAATCAAGTTTGAGCTTGAGCATTAGCTTGTTTAATTAATCAAGTTTGAGCTTGAGCTTTATTTTATGAGTTCGAGCTGACTCACAAGCCAGTTCATTTATTATGTAAAAGAGAAAATGAATATGATATAAGCATTTATTATAATAAAATGATAAAAAGAATGAGAAATTATTAGAAAAATAATAAAGAACGACATATTATAATAAATTATGATACAATTTTTAAGTACTTTTGATATTATTTGATTTAAAATCCTGATTTCTAATATATTTTAAGTATATTTTATATTAATATTTTTTTAACGAGCCAACTTACAAGTTTACGAGTCGAGTCGAGGCTAGCTCAAGCTAGGCTGTTAGTTCATCGAGCTTGACAAATGAACCATTTATCGAGCCAAGTCAGAGTCGGCTCACAAATCTGCTTGACTCACTTACACCCCTTTGCCAAGCACCTTGACACTACAAGACCAATCTTGAGTGTGCCTATCACCATCAAAAATTCCCTTTTTTTAGAGCTTGGATCCTTTTTTACTCTTGTTTACAATTTTTTTGAACACCTTTGCATAGTTTATATCGCAATATAAAATTATTATAGCATTTATCAAGAATCTATGCCATTTTCTTTAAATTATCATAAATGAATAGGATATTTTAGTGAGTAATAAATTATCAAACACTATAATCCTATATTTAAAAGTCCAACTTTATTTATTTTATTCCCTTTTATTGGCATAAATCAGGTCGCCCCAGGATGTTTACAAATCCATCCAAGTACACAACATATTACTAAGAGTTGCCTTGTCATTTCACATAATTAATGCTCTGGTTGAGATAAGACAATGGAGTTCAGGTATTGCAAGCCATGGGCCTTGCCCAGGTGAAAAGATACTGTTGATTCTTATTGAATTTTAATTAGGTTGTTAAACCTAAGTTAATGTCCCAAGACTAACCAAAAGGGGGTGACCTGGTAATTTAAAAAATTTAACCTTCTTGTATTTCAAAAGTGAAACCGATTAATGATTCGTAACAAGTTAATTTTAAAGTTTTCAAAATAATTTTTCAACCACAAAATCAATAACTTGCAGTAAGTTAGTAAATAAGCAGGGAAAATAAAAGACATAAAGATTTATAGTGGTTCGGTCAAACATGACCTATATCCACTCCTTGAAGCCTTCCACTTCAGGTATTGCACTATATATTACCAAAGTGACTCTACTTTTGCTCTCATACCAAGGTGGAGAAGCATTTATAAAACTCTCTTCCACTAATCTCCGGTGCGGCAGAGAATCGTCGTCCTTTCACACCCTCCAAGTGTAGGCAGAGAACCTTCGTCCTTTCACACCCTCCAAGTGTAGGTAGAGAACCTTCGCCCTTTCACACTCTCCAAGTGTAGGCAGAGAATCTTAGGCTATTCACACTTTTTAAGTGTCAGTAGAGAACTGCATCTTCTTAAAATATCTTCACACGAGTAATTAAAAAAGATAAGAGAAATAATGAAGAAACACAAAACACACACAGAGATCCTTACCTTTGAGTAACCTTATGAACCTTCACACTCCACTAAGAAGAAATCTCTCGCAAACACTCTCTCACACTCTCTCCTTCAATCTCCCTTTACAAATCACGAAGACCAGATGATAAAAAGATTAAATGACAGTTTTTAATGGATCTTTTATACAAAAGACATGAAAAATCATACAGAAAATTGAATTTTTTAATTTTGACATTCCACGATTGTACCGTACAATCGTATATTAGTATGTGAATAGTTCAAATATTATTACGTACGAACTCATTGTGAATCAATACAAAATAATTTCATACATGATTATCGTCCGATATGAAATATGTTCATCTTGTATGAACAGAAAAAATATCAAAGTTCGTATGTATGAACTGTCCGGATGAAATGAACGAAAATAGACCAGAGCCCTTCGTCGTAGTACGATAAAAAAAATATCTTCCGTATGAATTTTATTCGAGTACGAACCCGAGCCCATCATCCCGATACGATCATAAAATATCATTCGTACGATCTTCATTCGAGGATGAACCAGAGGCCATCATCTCGGTACGATTAAAAATATCATCCGTATGATCTTTGTTCGAGGATGAACCAGAGGCCATCATCCTAATATGATCAAAATTATCGTCCGTACGATCATCGTTGGAGGACAACCCAGAGGACATCGTCCTGATGTGATCAAAATTATCGTTCATACAATCTATACTTAGAAATTTTTTTGACATTTCTATTCGCTCCATTGCTCATTGGGGAAAATAACTAACCAGATCGTCCCGTACAAAATAGTATCGTACTATAAGATCAGTTTAAAAATATGAATTTTAAAACTCTCCCCTGATGCGTGTGTGCTTAGTTACTCAATTATAATCACACTCTCTCAGACTCAATAAAATGAAAATATTTAGACTTTAATTTGAAGTCTTCAATAATCCGGAGTATGATTTCCCTGAAATATTTGTACACACAAGAGCAAAATAATTCTTTCAAAAATATATTAGGAGAATTAATAATCAAAGCAATAATATTTAGAATCATAAAAAATATATAAGTTACAAGAATATCAAACATACAAAACTAAATAGTAACTATCTCAATAATCTCTCCCTTTTTATAAAGGCAAAACCATTATTATTTGAATAAACCCATAATCATAAACTTCTCATTAACTCTCCCTAAATGGATAAGAATGTGAATATTAGGAAATTTCTATTAAGAATAAATCAAATAATCAATTTTTTTTTAAAATTTTTTCTAAGATCACATAACACATAAAACACAAAACACTTCAAGAGAAAAAAAATAAAATAACTCTAACAAACACGAACAGTGCAAAAAATCAAAGACAAACAAATAATATTTCTCCTCCTTTTTGATAACAGCAAAAAGAGAAGAAGAAAAAAATATCAGAAATGTAGGAAGTCATATGATAAGCCTTTGATAATTGATTATAAAAGAGATTTAGTTATAATTGCAATAACAAGATTAATAGTCATTAGAGGAAAATAAAGATTTATAACATTTAAACTAATATATAACATAGACAAGATAAATATATCAATGTCATGAAATATTCTAGACAATTAGATAAGGAGAATTATTGCAAAGGTAATGAAATGAAAATTAATTTTAGTCAATTTCCAATACAAAATATATTTGAACATTAGATTGATTGAAATTGAAGATTAAAAGATAGAGGAAAGAATATATACTTGTGGCGACATTGCGCATCTTTTTAATTGTAGTGGCACACTTTATGCAACTTTTTGTATTTGGGCTAATTTTTTGCATCTTTTCAATTTACAAAAATTAATCTTTCCAAAATCAATAATTTCCTTGCACACTTTTGATTATTGTACACTTATACATTTCAATTTTCATAAATTAATCTTTCCAAAATCAATAATCTAAAAACTCAAACTTCTCTAAGTACAAAGATAATTATATTTAAAAGAAAAATAAAAGAATAATAAGACATCAAAATTGTAATAATAATATTAAAATTTTATATGCCTATAAAGAACATAAATTTGATAGTCTTAACTTAATCGAGTTATAAATTAACTTATATTTTTTAAAAGATTAGATTTTTAATGAAATTAATGATTATATTGCTGAACATATTATACAGCTTTTTAGATCTATTAAGTCAGGATAATCATATAGGCTATCAAACATTTCTAATATAGATCAAAATCAACTAAAATAAGTTAACACAATTTTTATTGATTCTAATATAAAAATAATACAATAAATCTCATATGATATCAATTCAACCATAATAGATCATCAAACATAAAAATAAAAACAAAAGATAATAATAGAAACTATAGAAGTCATCATATTATATCACTAAGCACTGGCAAAGACAATCACATAAGAAGTACATCTAAATATCTAAGGGGCCCTGATATGAAGGAGGTGGCTGGTTGAAGATATTAAAATAGCTATTCATCATAGCCACATTGGTGTTCACCAATTCAAACTGACTTCGAATCCAACCTATGTCCTGCTAGTATTGAGCATCCTGTTGGTGAAGGTAAGTCTGAATTTGATCAAAGTGCTGATCAAAATAACTCTCAAGTATGTCAAAGCACTAGACCATCTCCTAAAAGTCTGGTCCATGAGCAGTCACAGGTGCAGGTGCAGGTGCAGGTGCTCTTCCTTCTCCCTCAGAATCCTCACTTCTATCATCTCTTCCAAAAATAACTTGGAATGAAGCATCAATAAAGTAGATGGGTAATTCTAGATGAGAATCATGATGAACTAGATTGTACTTCTTCTCAAGAACGTATGTCACTAGGTGTCATAAAATAATGTTTTTCTTTCTCCTATGAGAGACATGACTAATTTCAAAGAGCCCATAAATGTAGTCAATAATGAGTTGGGCTTCATTTATAGGTTGACCAGTCATGATAAAGTAAGTGTCAGTAGAAAGAAGAGGAGTAATATTGGTAGGTCACCAATTTTAGAAATTATAGAGGTTCTAAGAACATGCTGGATGATCCAAGCATTTTGGTTCAAAGCGGACACCTTAAGCAAATGACACACTTCTCTAATCCGTCTAATCACTTTATTTATTTTAGTCTAGTTAAAATCAGAAGCAGAGGTCAAAGTGTGGGCTCTTATTCCTTGAGTCCTTAATTGCAAAATTGTTCCTAAATCCTCCTTAGTTCTTTCAACTCGTTTCTTCATAACATAAGACCTAATCCTACTTTGGTTATTGTTAAAGGTCATATTGGAAAGAAAGTAGTGAAAGGTTTCCTTGTGGTAGGAGTGAATAAGAGTCAGGATAAAAGTGAATTGAGTGGAAGCAAAAAGAGGCATTACTTGAAAGTTTATGTTTTCTTGGAGAAAAACTATAGAAGGTGTGATTTTGCCAGAAACAAACCTAGGAAATGATTCCTCATTAGTTTTGGATAGAAAGTTGTCTTCTTCATTCCTAGAAGATGGACCCTTAGTAAGTCTACCCCTCTTACTAGAACTTGCCATTGAAGGATTGAAAGTTGAGAAGGTTTTGAAAGGCTATTGAAGTGAATAAGATTTGAGTTCTAAAGCCCTTCTATTTAAAGAAAAATGATATTTTTTATGTACAAAAAAAGTTTCGTACAATATGATTAAAGAGTTCATAGGTACGAAAATAATTTTCATATATATGAACGAGCACATTCAAAATAAAACAACTTTTCATAATCACACAATTTACGAGGTGTCCTTTTGTATAGAATTTTTGACCATACTATCATACAGATGAATAGGTGTTTGTCCGGGATGATCGATTATTTAAGATCATTTTAATGACAGTTTGAATAATTCGCCCACATTGAATGCCACATGTTTGTATAGATGAACTCCAGGTTTGTACGTACGATTAGTTTTAATAAATGATTCTGCCTGGATAATCATCGACATGCGTACATACAAATGAATACCCATTATCCAGGATGATTTGTAGATTATATAGACAAAGTGTATTGAAAAGAAAAAAATATATGCAATCAGTCCAACCCAACGATCATCATGCTACAGAATCCATACAGTGCGAAAGGAATTCCGTAAAGTACAAATAGAACACTTAAAAAAAAATTACACGATCAATCAGAAATAGAACATCCAATGTGAAAAACATTTTATAAACACACAAAACACAAAAACAAAGAAACCAACACAAATACACACATAAAGATCAAAAATAGAAAATACACAAACACATATATCAAATTTGAAGAAAATTTTAATTAAGCATTCATGTTCATCACACCAAGCTTTATTCTTAATGTATTGAAAATATCAAAGGCTAGTGGTTTTATAAAAATATCTGCAAGTTGATTTTAGTTGAAACATAATTCAGTTTAATTTCTCCTTTGGATACATGATCCCTTATGTAATGATGCTTTATGTCTATATGTTTTGTTCTAGAATGCTGAATAGGATTTTTTGAAATACAAATGGCATTAGTATTATCATAATAAATTGGAATTATGCCTATTATAAATCCTAAATTAATCAACTATTATTTTAACCAAAAAGCTTATGCCACACAACTTTCTAAGGCGATGTATTCAGCTTCAGCAGTAGATAGGGCTACATAATTCTATTTTCTACTGGATCAAGAAACTAAAGAATTTTCAAAATATTAATATATTCCAGATGTACTCTTTCTATTAACCCTATAACCTGCAAAGTACAAATCTAAATATCTAATTATTTTAAATGAAGAGCTGAACTTAGGCTACCAAATCTGTAAGTTCTGAGTTCGTATGAGATATCTCAAAATCTTTTTCACTGCTGTCAAATATAATTCTTTTGGATCTAATTGAAATCTAGCACACAAATAAACATTGAATATAATATTAGGTCTGCTAGTAGTCAAGTAAAGCAAAGATCCAATAATCCCTCTAAATTTTTTTTCACCAACAGAGTTTCACATTGGGTCCTTATCCAACTGAACTAAGGAACTCATAGGTGTACTGACAGGTTTAGCATTATCCATTTCATACTTTTTGAGGATGTTCTTAATATAATTTAACTAACTAAGAAATATTCCCTCCTCAATTTGCTTAATGCTAATGCCTAAAAAGTAACTCAAATCTCCCAATAGAATCATCTTAATTGTACTACTCATTATTTTAGAAAAATCATTACAAAGATTTTTATTTGTAATTCTAAGGATGATATCATTAACATAAATTTATACAATGAGTATATCCTCTCCTAATTTCTTCAAAAAGAGAGATATGTCCACACTTCCTTTTTCAAAAGATCTCTTAAGTAGGAAAGTGTTCAACCTCTCATACCAAGCCCTAGGTGCCTGTTTCAATCCATATAATATTTTTTTCAATTTACAAACATGATTTGAGTATTTTGAATTTTTAAAACCTGAAGATTGTTCAACATAAACATCTTCTTGAAACACCACATTCAAAACGACACTTTTAACATCCATTTGATACAATTTAAATCCTCTAAAATAGGAAAAGACTAACAAAATCCTAAGTGCTTTAAGTCTCACTACAGGGGAAAAAGTTTCCCCAAAATCAATCTCTTCAATGCAATTATACCCCTAGCCACCAATCTAGCCTTATTTCTAAGAACAACTCCTGGGTAATTCATTTTATTATTGAATACCCACTTAGTTCCAACTACACTTGATTCTTTGGCCTTGCAATTAATTCCCAAACTTCATTTCTTACAAATTAATTTAATTCTTCTTGAATTGCCAAAATCCAAAATTCATCCGAAAGTGCTTGATCAATATTTGTAGGTTTTATCATAGAAACAAAGGCTGAATAATTGACCTCTTTACTTAATCCATACCCAGTCTTAACATCCTTACTAGGTTCACATAAGATCAATTCCTTAGGATAGTTTTTAAAAAATCTCAAATCTCTAGGTAACGGGTTTTCTATCTCCTGGGAGTTATTTTCAATCTCATCATCTTCCAAATTTGGCTCTTCTAAAGTTCTAGATTCATAAAATACAATATGTGCGATCTCCTCAACTACTAAGGTTCTTTTGTTGAATATTCTATAAGATTTTCCAACAAGTATATCCAAGAAAAATTCCCTTATCTGATTT
>NW_021320010.1:1086640-1120030 GCF_001605985.2 Dendrobium catenatum | reverse complement strand
AGCAATTTAAAGATTTTGCATTCAATTTAGCATTTACTTGTTCATTCCTATTCCATTGATTAAAAAGAATATCAATTTTAACTCTATTAACAATACGTAACGGTGATGAATACCAGTTAAAATCATATGCCACATGCGAAAATCAATCGATTGCAAGAAAGTAGTAATGCGAATTTTCCAAAAAATAAAAGACATATTTTCAAATAAAGGTGGTTTGGTGATTGAATAACCTTCCGCAACATTATGATTCCCAAAATTAGCCATGGATCAAAATTCAAAAAATTTTCAAACTTAGTTATTATGAATCCCGCTCTGATATCACTTGAAAGTGCTCAGATGACACTAAAAAGTGCTCTGATACCACTTGAAAGTTCTCTGATGGTGCTAGAAAGTGCTCTTATACCACTTGAAAGTTTGTTAGGGATGTTAAGCCCTATAGAACTGGCCTAAGGCTAAATAAAGAGAGTGATGAATTGTTAAAGAAGAAACTTTAAGCAAAATACAAACTAAAATCACCACAAATAAAATAAATAGGGAAATTAAATGCGGAAGCAAATAATAAGAAAGAACATACCAGATTTATAGTGGTTCGGTCAAACCTTGACATACATCCACTCCTTGGAGGCACCCTCCATGTATTGCACTAAAATAAGTGTCTCTCCTTTAGCCCCCACAGTTAGAAGGAGAAGCCCTTACAAAATCACTTCCACCTTCCCCGGTGTGGCAGAGTTGCCGGGTCCTTTGATACCAAACTAAACTTCTTCTTTGGTGAACTTCCCTCGAGACAAGCCTTGAATCCGACGTTATTAAGATGCAAGCCTGCCAGAGCAACCGTTTGGAATCCCCCTCCACACTCCCTTGTGTCCCCCCCACACAGGATCTTCTCCCTCTCTCAGACTTCACCCGTTCCTCACTCCCTTTCAAGCTTGCTCTTCAAGTTTCCCCCACAAGAATGAAGCTACAATGGATGCCAAAGACACTTACAAAGTGTCATGTCATAGCTTAAATAGAAGATATCAAAACGAGCTCATTAATGCAAGTTGCCGATATTATTGTCCAGGACGATAGGCATATCGTCCTGTACGATCAATTCAAATTCAACTCATCAACCCGAGACGATTTGGGACAATAAGAAGAAAATTGGTTACATCGTCCTGGCCGATCTCACGATCATCCCTGATGATTAGTTTAAAACCAATTTCAATCGTCCTGATTATCGCCTTGAATAGATTCTAGCTGATGTAAATCATCCAGGCAATCGTCATGGCCAATCCTATGATCGACCCGGACGATGTGATTATATCAATCAGCCATTGATGCTTTCCAAATATACCAAATAAATTTAGGCATAATTGAGTTAGATCAACCTGGACGATGTCTATATCGTCATAGCCGATTTCCTAAAATAATGAATACCTAATCTGATCATGGCAGTTGATTCTTTCTGAATTGAGCTTATCGTCCTGGCCGATACAAGTATCATCCAGGCCGATCGGCTCATGACGACTGCCTTAATGAGGATGCGCTAATTAGGGTTTCTTCCTTTGGACCGATCATCCAGGCCGATATAAATATCGTCCCAGATGATGTTACCGAAAATAGAAATTTTTAGGGAACAATAGAAAAATCTTCCAAGCTACAAAACACCAGGAGCCACACCAAATACAATAGACTCAAGAAAGGAAAAAAATGTACAAACTGACTCAGTCCTAGTCTACCCAATCTTGAGCTGATTCCAAATTGCAGTCCGATCGTGTGAACCTGAAATGTCAGTACATAAGGCAGTCGTAGAGAAATAAAAATATTTGCTATCATTAAAATCATAAACCATTGATCCGCAACATGATTCATCAGAAATAGTTTTCAAGCAAAAAGCATTAAGAGTTTTGATTTAATTTAAATCTAGCATATAGATATTATTTACTCTTAATCCATACAAAACATAATTACCATTTAGGCTTAATATGCAGTTAGTTAGAAAAAATTTTACACTATATCATTTATCACATAGCTGGCTAATACTCAACAGATTATACTTTAAGCCTTCTACAAGTAGCATATTTTCAATGAAAAAAATTTCCAAGTTTCTAATCATACCTGATCCAACCACTTTCCTAGTGGTGTTATCTCCAAATGTAATCTTGCCTCCACTTATGGCTTCCAATGATATAAATTGCTTAGTGTCTCTAATCATATGCTTTGAGCAATCACTGTCTAGGTTTCAAATGCTCTCACGAGGCCTTATATAAGAGTGTTCCTGTAAAACTATCAAATGTTAGACCTGGGAATCCAAACAAGTTTGGGTTCTCCTTTTCGAAATTTAAAAATAAATGCATGTATGATATGACTTGAGTTATGCATCTTAGATTTCCACACTAAATGAGTTTTTCTATCCAAAGTACAAGTGTGTGTTATATATGTCCAAACATGCCATAGAATAACATTTTATTCCAGGAAATAAATTTCTCAATCTTCTATAATTACTCTATCTCTTCCTTAGTTGTAAAAATTTTGGATACAAAATAGGATTAGTAAAATCTTCAAGTGTTGGTGGTTTTCTATTTTCCTCAAGAGCTTGCACTTTCAATTTCAAAAATATGTTCAAATATTTTAATACATTCTTACTAAAATTCAAATAATGCTCTCTATTCTCTGATTCATCCTTAAAATTCTTAAATCCTTTTTCTAATTATGTATGGAATGATTTTAAAATTTCATTCTTCTTATTAAAGTCTTCAAATTCATCAGTAAGCTCATGTGATTGTTATCTATAATTGCATGATCATTCCAAAGGATTTCATATTCCCTTTATAATTTTGCATTTCTATATTCAGATTAGTATGCATTTTCTTTAGCTTTCTATATGTTTCATGAATTCTTTCAGAAACTTTTAACAGTTCAGCATAGGTTAAGTCATATACCTCTTCTTGATCTGACTGATCAAGATTATTGGTCATTAAGTATAAATTGATGACTTCCTCCTCCTATTCAATTTCTGATGAATCCGAAGTCGAGTCCACCTAAAAAGATCTTTGGAATCTCTTCTTATCCTTCTTCACATTTGGTTTCTCATCTGCCTTCTCCTTGCTATGAGTGGCTTTTAAGTTTAGGCAATCCAGTTTTATGTGTACAGGTTTCTTGCATTCATAACAAATTACATCATTAGAAACCTTAACATTCTTATTAAAATTACCTCTATTCCACTATTCGTGTCTCCTCTATTTTCTTTTAAGAAAGCTCCTAAATTGTCTAGTCACCAGGGCAATATCATCCTCATCCTCAGGTTGTGAAAGATCACTCTCTAACTGCTCCACTCTCATTGAAATTTTCATTCTCCTTTTGTCGTTCTCCTGGATCAATCTTTCTTTGGTTCACTCCTTGCTCATAAGCAATTAGTGATCCAAAAAGATTGTCAAAAGAGTAAATAATCAAATCTTTAGACTCTATAATAGCATGTATTTTTATATCATAAGCAGTAGGTAAATAATGGATAACTTTATTAGCCATTTCAGCGTTCATTAGTTTCCTACCTAATGCATGCAAAGAAGTGACTATCTAAGTAAATCTTGAGTACATGTCAAAAATAGATTCATTGGGTTTCATACAAAATAATTTATAGTCATGTAATAAGATGTTTAATCTAGATTATTTTACTTCATTAGTCCCTTTGTAAGTAATACAAAGTCTATCCCATATGTCATTTCTACTTTTGCAAGTGAAAACCCGCATGTAGTCTTCTAACTTAAGTGCATAAAAGAAATTATTTAAACATTTCACATTAAGTTGTGCTAAGTAATGTTCTTCTATAGTACAATTTATAAAGGTTGTTTCAACTCTAATACCATCGATTATTCTAGTTGGATTTGTATACCCTTCTTATACTAAGATCCACATATGATAATCTAATGACTATAAAAATATAGATATGCATGTTTTTAAAAAATAAAAATGGACGTTGTCAAACAAAGGAGGTCTAGTGATCAAGTGAACTTCTAGTGTGTTCCAGTTTTCAAAAGTAGCCATACTCATTTTTCAAAAAGTAGTCTAAACTAATGATTTTGAAACAAAGCCCTGATACCACTTATTGATTCTTATTGAATCTTAAATAGTTTGTTAAACCTAAGCTTATATCTCAAGGCTAACAAAGAGAGAGGTGAATTGATAATTTTAAATTTTCTCTTGGATTTTAAAATTTGAAACCAATTGACTCAAAAAGCAATTTAATTAAAGTTTTAAAAATAAAACTTTTCAACCACAGAATTAAAAACTTGCAGTACGTAAGCAACGAAAATTTAAATGACATAAAGATTTATAGTGGTTCGGTCAAACACAACCAACATCCACTCCCTGAAGACTCCCTCTTTAGGTTTGGCACTATTACCGAAAGTGACTCTCCTTTTGCCCCCACAGCAAGGCAGACAAGACTTCACAAAACTCTCTTCCACTAATCCCCGGTGCAGCACAGAATTGTCATCCTTTCACACCCTCCAAGTGTAGGAAGAGAACCTTCATCCTTTCAGACCCTCTAAGTGTAGGCAGAATACCTTCATCCTTTTATACCCTCCATATGTAGGCAGAGTATCTTAGTCCTTTCACACCCCCCAAGTATAAGCAGAGTACCTTCGGCTATTCACACTCTCTAAGTGTCGGCAGATAACTGGATCTTCTTCAAAAATCTTCTAACAAGCAATCTAGAAATATAAGAGGAAGAGTGAAAAACATAAATAACACAGAGACCCTTATCTTTGAGTAACCTTGTAAACCCTTCATACTCCACTAGCAAGAAATTTCTCTCAAACACTCTCTCACACTCTCTCCTTCAATTTGCCTTAAAAAATCACGAAGCAAAAGATTTTTTTTTACGTTAGTTCTTAATGGACCTTTTATATAGAAGACACGAAAAATCATCTAGAAAATTAATTTTTTTAATTTTGAGCGTATACGATTGTACAGAACGATCAGGTTTTATACATACAAACAGTTCAAATATTATTGCATACGAACTTGTTGTGAATCAGTAAGAAATTATTTCATAACCACTCATCATTCGGTACGAACAAAGTTCATCCAAGATGAATAGTTAGAAAATTTCAAAATTTGTCTGTACGAATCATCGAGACAAATGGGATCTCATATTTTTGTACTCTAGAAGGCATGTATGAACTAGGTTCGTACATTATGATCCATACTTAGAAAATTATTTTTATGTGACCTAAAACCTGAGAAGATTGTACTCGTGAAAGTATGTAAGAACTGGGTTTGTATTGAACGATCCGAGGTCGTACCATATGATCCATACTGATAAAATTATTTTAACGTGACATGGAACCTGAGAAGAACATACACGTGAAAGCATGCACGAACTAGTTTCGTACCATACAATCCATACTTAGAAAAATTATTTTTACATGACATGGAACCCGAGACGTTAGTACTCGTGAAAGCCTGTGCGAATTGGGATCGTCCCATACAATCCATACTTACAAAAAAAAAATTTGTATGAGGATGGAAATGAGGCATTTGTACTTGTGAAAGCATGTACGAATTGGGATCGTCCCATACGATCCATACTTAGAAAAAAAATTTTGAGTGAGGACGTACTTGAGGCGCTCGTACTCGCAAAGGCTTGTATGAATTGGGATCGTCCTGTATAATCCATACTTAGAAAAAAATTTATTTCTCTTCGTTCGACTACTCGTTGCGGAAAATAACAGACATGATCATTCCGTACGAAGTAATATCGTACAATACGAGCAGTTTAAAAAATATGAATTTTAAACTCTCCCCTAGTGTGTGTGTATTCAATTACAATCACACTCTCTTAGAGTCAATAAAATGTAAAATATAGACTTCAATTATAATAAACTCTAAATTGATCTTGATTTGAAGTCTTCAATAATTTGGAGTATGATTTCCCTGAAATGCTAGTACACAAAATAGTATAATAATTCTTCTAAAATATGTTAGGATAAATAATAATCAAATCAATAATATTTTGAATCATCAAAAACATACAAGTTGTAAGAATATCAAACATGCAAAACTAAGTAGAAACTATCTCAACAGAATTTGCACCTAGAGATTATTTTGCAATTGTCTAGAACTTTGATAGATTAATCCAATGCTCAATCATCAACAGAGATTTATTTTTACCTAAGTAATGATTAGAGGGTCAGACTCTATTAGACATTGACTAAATAGCACCTTAGATAGGCTGCCTAATCCCATTAAACAAAAATAAGTTTACCTAATAAATGATAAGTAATAGAATGATTACAAGGAAATTAAATAATAAAGGCCAGCCTAATAAGGTATTATAATTGGATGGAATTTGAAGAAGCATGAAGTATTCCATTCGGGAGTTAAATTATTTATCATTTCCCAAGGTCAACTCAAGGGTATTCACCCTTCCAAGTTTACCAAACTTCAATAAATATGAGAAGATAGCATAAAGTGCTTAATAATTTTTACTACCTAGACTTATCTATTTGGAATGGTGCTTAAATTTGAAACTTATATAGCTACCTATATGAACTGTCATTTAAAGCATCTCAAAACATTTCATAATTACTTGGATCATAATTAAATCGCTGTATATGTTCCTAACTAAATAGAGAGATTCTTAATATTAGTCAAAGAATAAATATTACAAATGTTTGCCACTTGGTGTTCTTCAAGTACTTCCAAACTTTAGTTACTTGTGGATCCACTGACAGTGCAACCCTTGATAGTGTTGAAAAACTTTATTAAGTGGATCCCTTAATAACATCATTTGCTTGGATACCAAGTATTATTGTTGATCATTCCTTTCTTTTAGCTTATAAACACTTTCTTTGATGACTAGGGTGGGTAGTGCATTGGAAAATAATGACTTCAAATGTCCCTCATTCAAATGCTTCTAAAATAATTCCTTAAGGTCATAATAATCATTAATTTTATGCCCAAACGCATTAAATTTTTTTACATTTATTCATATTTTAGTGAGCAATGAGATGAAGCGAGCTTGTAAAAATACATCTCCCGATTGATGAGCGTGAAGAAATTATTATTTATTTTATCAAAATAATGCTCACTTGTTTCTTCTGATTTCAAACAAGTATGAATATTTAAGCTTAGGTAACAAATGATCTTTTTGTTTTTATTGATCTTCAGGGTTGTTATTATAACACCTCTCTTTATGTTAAATTTGTTTAATTACTTATAAGTTACATATATTTTGGGATAATTATAAGTAGTGGATTACTGTATAACATCATCTCATGACATCTATGAGCTTCTATGTTTAAGCCAGTATTTTAGCTATTTATATCAAAGGCGTCTTCATGATCAATTACTTAAATATTGAATATGACAGATTAATCATCAGTTTAATTTTTCCATACACAGCTTTGAGGTAGTCACTTTCTATATAAATTTGATATATTTAGTATTTAGCATTAAAGAAATTTCCTTGGGATAATTATAATTAGTGGCTTATTGTACAACATCATCTCATGACATCTATGAGTTTTTATGTTTGATCCAGTATTTCAGCTGTCATTACTAAAGCCATCATCATGATCAATTTCTTAAATACTAAATTTGAGATATCCACCATCAGCTCAATTTTTTCATACATAGCTACGTGATAGTCACTTTGTATATAAATTTGATGAATTTAGTATTTAGCAAAGCACTTCTTTCCCCACCCCTCTCCCCACTATTAAATGTTCTGCAATGCCCACATAAATTTTAAGGGCCTATTAACTGAGTCAAAACCAATGAAAAAGAGATATTGTAACTCATTAAGTGACTTGATCAAAAAATCAGTCAACAATGTTCAATTGGCATGCTTTAGAGTCATAGTAAAAAGTTTCATAACAGATACTTTTCATTATTAAGAGATAAGGGCCATTACATCAACAAACATTTATAAATCAAGCAAACGTTTGGTAACAAATTTGCGGAAAATTTTTTGCCACAAATCTGACACAAAATATAGGATCAAAATTTTCGTCACAAATCCTCTGCAATTTTAGAGAAAAATTTTTTCATCGCAAAATCCGCCGTAAATTGCAAACTTACCTATAGTGTCTTAACTAGGCTGCTGGTTTTCTCATCTTAATTGAATTGAAGTACAATGAAATAATTAACTGCAAACCTCATTTAGAATTCCGAACATAAAGGGTGAAAATTTTGTCACATGCTTAATCGGTGGAAAGTGATATTTATTCTCTTTAATGTGTGATTTCTTTTTTAGCCAAAGCTGGGAGATGTTTAGTTGACTATCATTACCAAAACTAAATTGAGCCATGTGTGGTAATAGCTCTACCATTACTGAATGAGGTGAAACCGCGTACAAAATTGTAGCAATTGTGATGATGGGGTCGAACCATGTGCAGTAAAAAATGATCATGATTATAGTAAGAAACCAACTTTGAGAGATAACATGGTGAACATGATCATTATGGCAAATGTCTCCCCTTATAGAAGGAATATTCGTCATCATTTTTAAATGGTCAATTACAACTATGGCATAAGCTGTGATGGACCACCACTATTGATAAGATAATTCTCCATTGAGTTTTTTTTTTTACCAACTCACGAAAAATAAAAAAAAATGCCCCAAGTGTAAATGATAGTAATTGAAAAATCAATTCTTGTTGCTTTTCCAGAGTTCCAAACGTCATCGTTTTTGCTTTAGTTTAGTTCAGAAGCTATTGCATGACAAAGCAATTAGCAAAAGGAAATAAACATATAACAATTGAAATAAAAATAAGATTAAATTTTAGAGGTTTGGTTATGTTGGCCTATTCCACGATATGGGGAGTAAAACGTTTCATCATAGAGGAATAAGGAAAAATAATAATCTCAATCTCTGTATAGATCCTATTCTTTAGAGTCAAATAACACAATGATTTTATAGGAAAAAAAAATCTCAATCTAAAAGATCAAAAGACCCTCCCAATTGTAAAAGAACAGGTATAACTAGATACTTTTATTAATTATATTAGTGACATGAGGAATGGTCCAGGTGGAAGCTGTGTGGCATCGGTTGATGGAAACCAACGAATCCTATAGTGCTTCTTTGTGTTCATGAACGTGAATGAACAAGCCTTTATTAAAATTTGCTTGATTTATGTTAAATGAATAAAATTTACTAATTATTTTTTGAAATATGTAGTAAACATCGCATGCTAAACGATAGGTTATTATAGAATTGATACCGACTTTTAGCTGTTCTAAAGCCAATCTAAGAGTACTATTGAATAACCCTAGTAGCTCGTTCATACGATAGATTATTCAGTGTGGAATCCGAATGTATTCGAAGACGAATCTGGACTAGCCACATCACCGGATGCATTGGGCCCTGGTGATATGACATGCTCGGATTCGCCTCCGACCACGTACAGATTCCGCATAGAATAGTCATAATTTAAAAAGTTCCAACAGTAAATTCAAAGTGACAGGGCAAATCATTTATTAACATCATTTCTTTGCTTTGACAAATTTTAATTTCATCATATAAAAAATAATTATTTTACTGAAGAATTAGTTGTCATAAATGACACTTTGGCATTAAGTGGAGAATCTTATCTATGGATATTGTAAATATTCAATTTATATATACATATATAAAAGTCCAGTAGACATCGCCTGCAAGGGATACAGGATATTTTGGCGGGCAACTGCTCACTCCAGTGAAAACGGCAACCGCTGTAACAATGAGAAAATTATTATGTCCGGCATTCGGAGGTGAATCCGGATATGTCATGTCACTCAGACCCATCCGGAGCATCCGACTGGATCCGGGTGACGTGGGCGTCCGAATGCGCCTCCGACGGTTCGGATGCCGGATATATTAATTCGTCCAACAATGATATCCTACCCGCTATTCCGACCGTCTAAGGAAATCATCGAGCAGCACCATACCGAGCAACTCTCAGTGCAAACAGTAGCACTCCACCTTCCTTGTAATTATCCATCCTAATGGTTCCATGATTTTAATGCATTAATAACCGCCCGTCTCAAAAGTGGGCCGTGTGATGCTGACCTGTCCCCGAGATTCCGGTGTCTGGATCGTGCTGGTCGTCCCACATTTTTGCGCAACGCCGCCTGCCGGCGACATGCTGCTGCCAGAGGAGGCGCCGAAGACGCTGACGGCGAGTGAAACCAGCAGTCGGAATTCAAAATATGGGCTCACGGACATGTGATGTCGGCCATGAATGGGCTGGGTTTTCTTTTTTTTTTTTCTCGCTCCGGAGAGGTTTTATTGCTTGCTCCACATGCTCCACGTCATTCACGTGATTTTACTTCGGTTGGGGCAGGCTATTGAGCAATTTGTCCAGTTTTGTAATGATTATGGTAGATTAGAGGGAACGAGAATGAGGATTGAAAGTCAGCATAGCGTCCAGAAATAAAAGATTTCGATGAAAAACAAGATGAAAAAGATAGCGATGTTGGATGACAAAATTGTTGAAAGGCTTGAGCTGAACATCCTTTCCTGCAGTTGTAAACAAGCTCAAGACAGCAGAGAAAACAGTAACAGAGAAAGGAAGAAAAAGCGAAGAATAGAGGAGGATCGAAATCTCCTCTCGGTTGTTTTTATCTTACTGTTTAGCATTACATATATAGATAAAAAGCTAGAAAGACACCTCAACGGTGGAGATCAAAGCAGTTACAATCAAAAGGTAAAGAGTAAGCTTCTAGAAAGCAAAAGAGGAACCACTACTTCATACAGGTAATGAAGATCTGACCATTGGTACGGTTTGATGTAAAAGGTTGGCTTGCTTATCTGTGTCAGCTTGCTTATCACCTCCCCGCAAGCTGACATTGTGTTCAACAATGTGAAGCTTGTAACGAAGATCTTGAAATTGTGGTATAGACAAAGCTTTAGTAAATAGATCAGCAAGTTGATCAGTGCTACGAACATGATAAATTGTGATAACTTTGTTTTGAATGCATTCCCGGACAAATTGAAAATCTATTTCTATATGTTTTGTCAGTGCATGAAAAATGGGATTGTTCGCAAGAGCAATAGAAGATATGTTATCACAGAATAACATAGTCGATGTAGAAGTAGGAATTTTAAACTCCTGTAATAACCAGCGAAGACATATAATATCGGTCGTGGCAATAGCAAGAGCACGGTATTCAACCTCAGTGGATGAGCGAGCTATCATTTTCTGTTTCTTAACATGCCACGAAATGAGATTGCTACAAAGAAAAGCACAATAGCCCGAGATAGATGTACGATCAATAGGATCACTAGCCCAATCAGAATCTGAAAAGGCATAAAAGTCCAATGAAGTTGTTTGAATGGGCAAACCAAAATGAAGAGTACCTTTAATATATCAAAGCAGTAGTTTTAGTAGCTTGAAATCATCCTCATCTGGATGATGCATAAGTTGGCACAACTTGTTGACCGTGAAGGCAATGTCTGGACGAGTAAAGTCATCTGATGCTGTCGATGACAGAAGAGGTGGTGAGGTTGCTGAATTTGTGAGAAACTTTGAGGGAATTGGTGAAGAGAAGGGTTTGCAATAAGCCATTCCAGCACGGTGAAGAATCTCGGATGCATAAGCAGTTTGAGATAGGTGCAAACCATTAGATAACTGAAGCACATGCATTCCAAAAAAATGGGAGATAAATCCAAGTTTTTCATATGAAATTGAGTGGAGAGAGCAGCAAAAAGATGAGCAATGGTTTGATCATTGTTGTCGGTAAGTAAGATGTCATCCACATATACAAGTATGTAAATAACAATAGAATTTCTATTATAAATTAATAATGATGGATCAGTTGTACTATGCAGGAAATCATAGTCAAGTAGAAAGGTAGAAAATGTCTCAAATCATTATCTCGGTGGCTGTTTTAAACCATAAATGGACTTCTGAAGAAGACACAAATGTTCAGGAAAAAATGAATCCTTGAAACCAATAGGTTGTGCCATATAAACCTTATCTTTTAGCGTGCCATGCAGAAATGTATTGGGGACATCAAGTTCGAGAATCTTCCATTTGAGTGTAGTAGCAACAACAAGTAATATTCTTATAGTAGGAAGTTTAGCAACTGGGCTAAACGTATGAAGAAGATAGTCTAAATAAAATTTTTGAATGCAACCTTGAGCAATGAGTAGTGCTTTTTCTCTAGCAATAGTACCATCCGCATTGAATTTGGTTATATCAATTTACATCCCAAAATGTTTTGAGATGGATGTGATGGAACTAATGTCCAAGTAGCTTGTTGTTGAAGAGCATCAAATTCATCAGACATTGCTTTGTGCCAAACTGGATTTTTAATATCTTCACTATAAGAGGTTGTGTTAGTCCGAAAAGAATAGGCGTTCATACTGACAAAGTGTTTAGGTTTAAGCTTTCATGTGCAAAGCCTTATTACCAAGCGATGTGTGGATTGATTTGGAGGTGGAGGGAAATATGTTATTGTGGGAGTTTATGTATGTAATGGAGAAGTGGATCTAGTTGGGAGTGAAGGAATATCAGGTAATGATGAAGTAGTATTGTCGGTTTGAGGAAGAGAATCTAAAGTCAAGGAACGTGATGTGTATTGTCTAGTTGGTGGCGTATAAGGAACAAAAATATGTGGGCTGGAAGGTTGGGACAGATTGGAAGATTGTAGCAGGATTGTTGGTGGAGCTTCCATTTTTTTGATGATGGATGGAACAAGCATTAGGGGAGGAGTATAAGAATTGTTGGAGGATGATATAAGAGGAGCAGTGGATTGTAGTTTGGAGAAAGGAAGATATGTTCAATAAATTTGACATTCCGAGAGGTGAAAATTTTGCGAGATTCAATGTGAAAAAAAATGATAACCATTTGTTGAGCCACAGATCCAATGAAGACACACGATAAAGATTTGGAGATAAATTTATTTGAGAAAGTTTGTGGTAAATAGGGATAACAAAGACACCCAAAAGTTTTAAGAGAATAGTAATTAGGAGATTTATTATATAGAAGTTGAAAAGGTGAGGAGGTCTTACGAGAGATGGATGGCAAGCAATTTATGAGATAAGCAGTAGTCATGATAGCATGCACCCAGAATTGTGGTGGTAGAGAAGCTTCATTAAGTAATGCTCGAGTTGTTTCAAGAACATGACGATGTTTGTGTTCCCCAACACCATTCTGTTCAAGAGTATAGGGGCAAGTAACTTGATGTATAATGCCATGAGTTGCTAGAAAATTTTGAAAATGAATGTAAGAGTATTCTCCTCCACCATCTAAGCGTAGGCATTTTATGGGTTTACTAAATTGTTTTTTGATAAGAGCCTTAAATTTGTAAAACATAAAAGGAACATCAAATTTGGACTTTAAAGAATAAATCCATGAAGAATGAGAGAAATCATCTACAAAAATGATAATATTTAAAACCATAGGTCCCCATACATCTGTGTATCAAATCTAAAACAAACACTGACCTAGATAGCGAAGGAAGAAAAGATAACTTGTGACTCTTTGAGAGTTCATAAGAATTGCAATAAAAAAACTCAAAACTAGTAACTACAGATGTAATAACTAATTTGGATAACTTGAGGAGAAATTGTATGGTAGGATGTCCCAATCGTCGATGCCAAAGTTGAAGAGTAGTAGTAGCCGTGAAAGCAGTAACAGTATTTGGAAGAGCCGACTCAGTATGGATTGGGTAGAGACCTTGATGATATGGTCCTTGAAGGAGAGTTTGGCATGTCTTCAAATCCTTAATTTTGTTGCCAAGACAATCGAAGACAATGGAACATGAATTGTTAGTAGCGAGCTGGTTAACAAAAAGAAGATTTTGTATAAAATTTGGAACTAGATGAAGAGAAGACAAATGAATCTTACGGTGAGGAGTTGGCAATAAACCTTTACCAGTGCGAGTGATTGGAAGAAGCTCTCCATTTCTGACTAACACTTGTTGAGTTCCAACATATGGTTTGGCATTGTAAACTTGAGATGGATCAGTAGTGATGTGTGAAGTAGCACCTGTATCAAGAATCCAATCAGAGGACTGTTTAGAAGAATCAGTGGAATAAGCTTGAGTTTGCGTTTGGAAGGAGAAGTCTCCATGATGCCAACATTTAAATCGGAATGACCAAATTTCCCACAAATTTGGCATTCTATGGCAGCAGATGGAATAAACGAAGAACTACACCCAGTAGAACTGCGACCACGAAATTGTCTATAATAAGAATGTTCCTGAGAGTTGTGACAACGAGCATGACCCTGTTGAATTAAGAATGCTTTAATTAGTTCAGGGGAAGGAGTTGACAGAGCTAATTCTTGGACAGATTTTATAGCTAAGTTTAATTCCTCACTACAACGTAAGGCAAGGAAATCATCCAAACTCAGAGGATTGAGATTGGTTTGTATATCTGTCTTAAATGCCTGATAAGTGATGGGCAAACCATTTAGCGTATACATGATAATGTCATCAGTAGACAGTGGAGAACCAGAGGAACCAAACACATCTACCTTTCTTTTGATTTTCAATAGGAACTTAACCACTGATTTATCTTTCATAGAAATGTGATGTAACTCATTTTTTAGTTGAAGAATACAGAAATGATTGGTCGATTGTAAATGGCATTCAATGGTTTGCCATATTTCCAAACATGAATGAAGATTAAGAACGCATGGTAAAAATGTTGAGGAAATCATAAAGTAAAGAACAACGGTAAGGTTTTGATCAACCAACAACCATGTATAATACTCGGGATTTGGAACAATTTCGATTTCAGTAGAGATAAGCTTAGAGGGTTGTGGGGTAGATCCATCTAAATAACCATCAAACCTATTGGTAGTAAATAGTTTTAAAATTTGCGATTTCCAGAGAGGGTAATTTTCAGCGGTAAGCTGAATATTAAGCACATATATGACATTGGTCATGAGAAATTTAAGTTGGGATGGTATAGCAATGTACGTCTGCCATTTTAATAATGGGTAGGGTTTGGAAAGTAGTAGAAGATTGAGAATGTTTTTCCAAGGTAGAAAAGAAAGAGATAGAGAAGTACTAAAGTTTGTAAGATTAGACCGCAAGGCTAAGAGGCTCTAATACCATGTTGAAACGCTTGAGCTGAACTTCCTTTCCTGCAGCTGCAAACAAGCTCAAGGAAGCAGAGAAAATAGTAACAGAGAAAGGAAGAATATGTGAAGAATAGAGGAGGACCGAAATGTCCTCTCTGTTGTTTTTATCTTATTTTTTAGCATAACATATATAGATGAAAAGCTAGAAAGAGACCTCAATGGTGGAGATCAAAGCAGTTACAATCCAAAGGTAAAGAGTAAGCTTCTAGAAAACAAAAGAGGAACCACTACTTCATGCAGGTAATGAATACCTAACCCTAGGTATGGTTTGATGTAAAAGGTTGGCTTGGTTATATGTGTCAACTTGCTTATCAAAAATGTTAAGAAAAACTAGATATTTCAATATCAAGTAAAAATCGATAAAATCATTGGTCTTGAATTTCTTAAATGATTTGGAGTAAGTATTATTATAAAAAAAATAAAGAATAACAATTAAAATAAAATAATAATCTTGCACTCAAACATTTCATAGATTAAGCTCAAATTGATCTGGTTCAAAGTTTAAGTCAACCTAAATGACTAAGAGGTTTAAAATAGAGAACTCCAACTTTTCTATTAAATGTGCTGGTTTACACTAACTCTTAAATTATAATAAACACATCAAAATCTTAACAAATTCATCAGAGTAATTGTGAACTTATCATAATCATACAAAACACTACAATGATATTTCCTGGTAGGTTGGGAAGACTTTCCCCTTAGCCAGAATATAATGGGTAATTAGAAGTTCCTGAGGCATCCTTCCTAGTTCTTAGATAATTAACCAAAGTTGATTTAGGATTTTCGAGAGATTTTAGAGAGAGAAATTGTGAGATTTTAAATTTTCCTATTCGTCCATTGCAATTTTTTCTACTTAATGGCGGAGGGAGGCTGTCAGCCTTCTATCGCCATAGATGATAATTCACAGATTAAAGTCGAAACTTTCACTTGGAGAATATCTGGTATTCAAACTCCAAGGAAACACTTTAATGACATTCGAATAAATAAAGGCGCCAATGCAGGTTTTCTGTTGAATTTGAATTCCTCTAAGTTTCCCAGTCTTTCAAAAGGAAAAGATAAATAAACTATGGCTCGTGAATCAAAGCTTAGATGGAAGAAAAGCATGACATTCATCAAAGATCCATAAGCTTCTTCCCCCAAATCCATTTGTTTTGACGAATCATCTTCCAACATGAATTATTCTGTTTCTGCAAATTTAGTTCTACATCAAGACCTCCATTCACAATCTGCTATAAAAGAATTAAAATCTCTAATTGTCGAAGGAAAAAATTCTATTACAGTCATTGAAATCAATGATGTTAATGAGATTAATGATGTTAATGTTTTGAAACAAACTTCTGAAGACTCTTTCAATGTTCTTCATAATCAATCTGAAAGAAAGATTCAGTTAACGACCAAGGGAAGATCACTTCTCCATTTCAATCTAATTCCTATCTTCAAGATGCCTGAGATTCCAGATCACATTCCTTTGGATTTTCAAGAAGATCCCTCATCTTTGTCTAAAGATGGTAAAATAGTTACTTTACATATGCAATTGGTAGAGAAAAATTTACAGCAACTAGCCATAAAATGCATTACTTATCAAAGTTCTTGGCAAGAGACTTCCTCTTAGTATTCTTAAGAAAGAATTTCAAAGACTTTTGTCTAAATTTAGTTCTTTTGAAATGACTATTGGTCTGATTCGGTCCTTTAGAACTTTCAAAACAAAGATGCTATAGATAAGAGTGTTAAATGGAGGTCCATGATTTATTGGAATCATGTTGTAGGTATTGATAAATGGGTACCATCGTTTTCTCCTTTCTTTGTGAAAGGTATTTTTTCACCTGTTTGGAATCGGTTTCCACATTTACCTCTTCATTGCTGGGATCCAATCAACATTTCTAGAATTGCCTAAAAAATTGACCATCTTTTTCTTTTATACTCTCAAACATTTAGTTGGAATAGAAGAGAATTTGCTAGAGTATGTGTTAGACTCAATCTTGAAAAAAAACTTTGTACAGGTGTTTGGATAGAAGGTTTGAATGGTAAATTTTTTAGTTAGTTGAATATAAGAAAATCTCCAATGATTTTTTAAATTTTGGAAAATTAGGCCATAAGAAATTATCTTGTAAGCAGCTAGATAAAGCATCTCATGGAGAAAAAGAAATTTATGTTAGTGTAGGAATCTCCTTTCAGTCGTCTATTGTGAATCATCTGAAATTTGATCTTTCACCTACAGATCAAATTAATAAAAACATTTTTGAATCTCCTATTGATGAAAATTCTTGTGGTAGTTGCATTCTAGTGAAGAATAAAACCATGAAACTAAAGCAAGGTATATCAAATGTTCCTGTCAAAAATGATCTTAAATAAGTAATTCTATAGTTGGTCCAGATTTTCTGCTCTTCAAGACAATATTTCCAATGATAAATCTGAATTGGCTCAAAATTTATCTAGTGATATCAATAATCCTCATTCATCTAATCTAAACATCAAGAACGCTATTTTTGCTACTAAGAAATCTACATGTTCTATTGAAGTTGCCAATAATTTCATTTCTACTACTGAATTTTTTGAATTTTCATGTTTTAAATCTACTACTAAAGGTTTTGCTAAATAATTTTTTGAAGTTTCTGGTAAGGAGAAATATGCTTCTAAAGTTTCTACTTCTTATGTTTCTGCCACTAAATTTTTCGGTTTTAAATCTACTATTGATGTTTCTATTAATGATGTTTCTAGAGTTTTTCCTACAGAAGTTCCTGTTATTGAATTTTTTGGTGTTCAATCCAATAATGTCTTGTGAATAACTAAGTATCTATCAAAAATAATGAAGAGTCTACCTCCTCAGGAATTTGTTCAAAGTTATGATGTTGGAATATTATCTAAAATTCCTACAAGTAATCTGCAAGATTAAAAAAGATCATAGAATCTAATTCAAATAATATTCTGGTTGTTAATTCTAACTCTTTCCAAATAGCATATCATGTGAATTCTAAATTATCTAGAAATAATGTCAAGTTGAATTAAGAATTGAGAAGATTAGGACCTATTGGAGAGGTCCCTGGAAAGAGATCAACTGTTGGGGATGGATCCCCTTTAGTTAAATGATGCAATCAATTCTATTTTGGAATTGTAGAGAAGCCCATAAGAACAAGTAGGCTTCCATATGAAAGATCTAATAAATCAATATCATGTATTTTTTATTGGTTTATTAGAAACAAAGATTGAAACACTAGATAGAATTGACATTAATAAATTTTTTGGTATTAAATGGTAGTTTTTTCATTCACCAGATATAGGAAAATCTGGGGGAATTTTAGCTTTTTGGAAACCACGGGTGGATCCTTTTCAATTCTTGTTTCTACTATCCAATGTATTTTAGGAAATATAGTTTTTTTCCTAATTCTTCTTGTTATAAGATTGGAATTTTTTATGGCAATAAAGATGTTTATGTTAAGATGCTTTTATGGCAAGATATTGGAAACTTCTTTTCTATCAAAGAACCTTGTGTTATTGGAGGAGACTTCAACTGCATCCTATCAAAAAATGAAAAAAATGGTGGAAAAAATTCTCAATGTCGCAAGGTCCTCAAGAAATGAATAACTTTATCTCTATTAATGATCTGCATGACATTTCTTTCACTGAACCTCATTTTATTTGGTGTATCAACAAAGAAGTTTTATGTAGAATATGGGAGATGGTTGACAGAATTTTGTTAAACTCTTATGCTCTTCATCTAATTCCTTTTGATGTTACCTAACACTTAGCTCGTACTTGCTCAGATCATTGTCCTTTTCTTCTGATTTTTTCTAACAAGATTCATTAAGTTCATCAATTTATGAGAATGAAAAACTTATGGACTTCATATCCAACTACTTGGCATATAGTTTCTAATTCTTGGAATAAGAATGATTATGGGACTTCATCTAAAATTCTTCAAAGAAAGCTTGATAGAACTCTCAAGTCTCATTACTTTTGGAGTAAAAAACAAATTTAAAGAGCTTTCTTTGATTAATCAATTGCTAAATGAAAAAGTTATTTTTTTGCAATCGAAAGAAGCTCAAAGGAATCTTTCTAATGAAGAGATTCTAGAAATTGAGAATTATAGTTAAAGAACTAAATTCTACTCAAGAAAAATTGATGACTTGGTAGGGACTAAGAGAAAAAGCCAAGTGATTAGAACATGAATATTCCAACTCTCATTTTTTTCTACACTTATGCTTCAGCCAGAAGGAATTTAAACAACATTGTGCAAGAAGAGTTGCAGAATGGTTTGATATTTAGATATCCAAATCTTATTTTTAATGCATTTTCTAAAATATTCAATAATAAATGGAGAAAATAGGCAATGCTCACTTAATGATTGGCCATTTTTTTCATGATGAGAATAAATTAAATTCCCTTCACCATCAACTACTGGAAGCTGATTTTTCTATGGAAGTGCTCAAAACTGTTGTCTTCCAAAGGCTATAAATAAATCTCTAGGTTTAGATGGTATTTCTCATGTATTTTAAAATTCTATTGGAAAATTATCAAAGTAGATTTTTGGAATGTTGTCAACAACTATTTTCAATCAAGTGTCATGCCTATTATTTGGAAAGAAACACTTGTTATCCTCATTTCCAAAGTATATAATTCTTGTGAGGCATCTAAAATTTGACCAATAAGTGTTTTCCAAACCACATATAAGATTGTTGCATAGATGATTCTAAATATATTCAAGCTCATTTTTCCTGATTTAATTTCTTAAGAGCAAGTTGCTTATGTTCCAAATAGATAAATCTCAGACCATTGTCTTTTAGCCCAAGAAATGTTTCATAAATTTTGTTTCTCTACTACCATGAAAGGTTTTATTATTTTAAAATTAAATATGGAGAAAGCATATGAAATTATAAATTGGAAAATTTTGAATCATGTTATCCTTTCAATGAATTTTCAAAACAAATTCATAAATTGTTATTTCCCAAGATTCACTATTTTTATTAATGGACAGCATACTGATTGGAATTTAGCTAAACGTGGTTTTAGATAAGGTTGTCCCTTATATCCCTTTCTTTTTATTCTCTGTTCAAAACTTATATCCAAAGCTTTTAGGAAAATTCAATGAATCTTGGAATTAAAATATCTCCAATTGCAGAAAGGATTTCTCATCTAGTTTAAGAAGATGATGTCTTGATATTTGTTGAAGCTAACTCTCATTCCTTGAAGCTTATTAAAAGCATTTTATCAAAGTATTATTCATGGACTGGTCAAAAAGTTAACTTTAGCCAATCCATGATCATGCTCACTATGGGTGATGACAACTTGACAAGTGTCACCCTAATTAATTCTATGAGGAGGGACGATTGCTTTTTATAAGGCATATATTGGAAGGTGACTGTGACTAATTTCAAATCGACTTAGGCTTCATTTGGGACGGCTTTCTTACCACTTTTTAATTTTAGCACTAAAATTTTAAATTTAAATTTTTGTACTGAAAAACTGCTTTAAGAAGCAGTAAGAAAATTATCCCAAACGAAGCCTTAGACTAAACATAAGAATTTAGGCCATGTTCAATACATTAAGCAATACCAAAAGCTCGAATGCACGTTATCAAGAAATATCATAACCATAACATATTAATGTCATCACAACCAAACTAACCATCATATTAGAGGACTCATTATGATAATCAATGGTGACATCAAAGCCTGGCAAACTATTCAATCATTTTGGATTATTTCCCTAATCATAATAGAATCATCAAAATGTTTAGAAGATATTTCTCATATCCCTTTTAATATTGAATATAGAGTTGATATTCTTTGATTACAGTTATATGATATTAGCTCGTTCATGAGCTTTAAGTAAAAAAGCCATCCCAAATGAAACCTTAGGATCATAAAGTCTTCTTTTTCATGCACCTGGAACTTTTTTAATCCATATTGCTGGAATTTCTTCAAAACAAAGAGATGGAAGAACCTTAAAAAAAAAAAAAAAAAAAAAAAAAAAAGATGGAACAAATCTTTTGAAGCATATTGTAAGATGGAGAATTGGAAAAAGAAATTGCATCAACATTTTATATGATATTTGGATTGGAGAAAAACCTATTTGTAAGTGGCCAACATTTGTTAATATCAACATCTTTAAAAAACATTTTAGTTGGCAGTCTATTATCAGAAAGCAAAAATTGGAATTCATCTACTTTACTTGAATCATTTGAAGAAGATTTGATTGATATTATCAAAGAAATTCAATTCTATACTAATCAATTTGAAGATAAAATTTATTTAATTCACCAATATTTAGGAAATTCCATTTATGCATTAGCCTTTGAGGAAAAATACAAGTTGTTTGCTAAAAATGATATCAAATGGCTGAAGAAATTAAATTTACTTCCCAAATTTTTCTTCTTTTGGTGGAAGCTTAAAAAAAATTCTCTTCCTATGAATACTTGGCCCAATCATAAAATATTACTAGATCCAGATCTATATCCAAGAGGATGTCTGTTTGAAGCACATTTCAATTTCTTGAAAAAATTTAAAGAAATCTTCTTTATTTAAAATAATTGGGGAGTTCCAACCCCAACATTTAAATCTGTTTCAAATTTTTGGAAGAAAATAAAATCTCTTTCTATCAAAAATAATCTTTTTGCGAAAAATTTTTGTTCTTCAGTTTATTATTGTTGGAAGGAAAGAAATGTTATTAAGCATGGTAAACCATCATCATCTTCTACATTTTTATTAGCTAAAGTTTTATCTACATCAACATAGACATTTAAATCCAATTTTGGATAACTGGAGTGTTAATTAGTTTAATTAATTGAATTGTAAATTTTGGTACCCCCTCCTTCAAAATGGATTAAAGTAAATGTAAATGCTTCGTTATATAGCTCAAACTGTGCTAGAATTCGTGGAGTGATTCTTGATGAAAATATAAAATTTTTATCTTCTTTTGAAAAACAATTATTTCAATAGGATTTTGCTCAACTAGAATTCAAAGTTATTCTTTCTCTAAAAGAAATTTTAGAAGACTGGATTACATAATCTGAAGGCATTTGGATTGAAGGGGAAAATATTAATTTTGTCAAGCTCTTGCACAAATAATTGAATGATCATATCCTGCTTAAAGTTAATTTTGCCTACGTAGACCTTTCCTTTTTATATGATTTTAAGCATATTACTTTTATTGTCATTTCTAGAAAGGAAAATAAGGTTGCAGACTTTTGTGTAACCTATGCTCTGAGAGGTAGTTTCTTTTGAGACTTTTTTCAAAATGATCTTCCTTCCTCTTTTATCTCTTTTATAAAGGAAATTTTTGATAGAATATCTATCATTTAGCTTTCATTTATTTTCTGCTTGATTTTGTTAGAAATAGAAACCTTGTTCTAGCAATATATTTCCCCAAAAACTAATTCTGGTTGATTTTCTAACAAAATTTTGGCAAAATTGTGTGAAAATGGAAAATTGTGTGAAAATATTTGTCATCTACAATGCATTATTACCGGTTATTTATTTGCCAAAAATAATACATTTTCTTCAGATCTCCATGATAGATGGATATTCAGCTAGAAATTTACTTGAATCATGTTGCAAAAATAAAAAAAATAACACGCCCTCTTATCTATATATTTTTTAAAATATCACAACCCTGCATAAAAATATGCATATATCATATTCATTCAGACATTGAATATAAACAAACATTTTAAAATTCACCAAATAATTTAATACTAGATTTGATCATTCAAATTTATTGAACATTCACCAAACAGTTTAAAATTAAACATATAGTTCATTCATAGCATATTTAAATAAAAAGAAATGTCTAGTAATAATAAAAAGAACTTCTAATCAGAATCAATCTCCTCCTATGGTGATGCTTCCTTCTTTCCACTGAAATGCTCCATCAAATTTTGTTGCTCATCCAACAACTAAGTTTGTTGCATCTGCATATGCTTGTCCATGTTAGCTTGTGATTACCAGACTTGCTCTAGCTCAACTATAAGGGCATCTACCTATTATCTATACAACAACTTCTGGCTACTTGTTGAGAAGTTGGAGCTACCAAATGTCTGCCTCGTGTATAAGTAGTCTTGCAAGCCTAAATCATAAACCAGAACTTTCTATTTTATTCCTATCACTTACAACTAAGTGCGGTAGTTAGAATAATCTACTGATCCCCTAGAAGATATCTCACGTGCTCATGTTTGGCTCTCTCAAAGCCGTGTATACTTCTCCTATAAAAGTTAATACAATATTAAGCAATTTACATATGACACTAGAAATATTAAACTTATGTACTCACGTACAATCTCCTTGCTAATTCATCATCACATTACTGGTCCTCCAACGACTTGTGTGTATAACTATGCACCTCATTCTACAATATGTTTACATTAGTATTCATATCAAAGTAAAATACTAAAGTCTTTTAAAATTTCTTACCAAACATCGTATGTTCTCAGTATGTGAAACTGAGCTAGTATGAAGGTAACTAGACATTCCGCCCACATAAGAAGCTTGAGTCTATCTATTTTTGTCCCTCCTCCTCATATATTATGGGCTGGCCCAAGCATTGGTTATCTCATCTCACTCACCAATCTAGAGTAGTCTCTCACCTGACTTTCTAATATTTATAAACATGTCTTACATGCGAGTTAACCTGCACTTCTCAAAATTCTTTATGATTTTAATATTATGCTGGGGTAACCAAAAAAAAAATTTTGAATAAAAAAACATATAACATGGAAATTTTTTGTTATCTTAATTAAAAAAGATATAATATAGAACATATTTTTATAAAAAGTAAGCTGGAACTGTTTCATCAGGTTTAAGTAAGATGGCAACTTTTCTGCATGTAAATTCCTGCGTATTTTCTGCCAGAATTTACCACTGATTTTTTTAAAAATGATGAACTTGCTGACAAATTTTCCATTGGTAATTTGCTCGTGGATATCCACTGGAAAATCCACCACTATATTACCAGCGGAATACCCGTCGGTTACACCATTGCTTCTACAAGTGAACGTAACTCCACCAAAAATGCCTCCAGTAAATCAAGGTTTTCTTGTAGTGCTTCTCACATTTGGTGCTTTTTAGATCATTTATTTATTATCACTAAAACCTCTCTAAAGTAAGTAGCATGAAAATCCTATAAAACACACAAATAGAAATCATCCAATCAAATTGGTATAAGAAATTTTAATGAAGAACAAAGTAATCGGATAGTTATAAGTCAATAATATTTTTCTTTCTCATACAAAAGCTTTACGGAGTAATACATTATAAATTTACTTATACTAGTTGATTTTGGACATTCTTCAAGTATTCTACCTTGACCTAAGATTATAATGTAGAGATCACTTTAGGACATACATGATCATGTAACAACTTTTATGTTCTTCTTAGATTTTTAATTTTGATAAGATTATTAAAGTTTTTCATTATAATTCCTCTATTTCTTATTTTCTTCTCTTTATGAAAAAGGTGTGCTTGTTAGTAATTTCCTATTATTTGAATTCAATGACCATGGATTCTTTTCATGAAACCTCCAAGTTTTGTATAATCATTATTTGTACTACTAGGACCTTCTGTAATTAATTCCATGGATTCATATTCTTTCTATCATAACTTTGAATCAAATCAATCTTTTGTATACCGATTGAACCAAAGAAGAATGTAAAATTAGGGTGGCTCAATCTTTTTTATTTGAATTCAATGACCATGGTTTCATCCTACTATATACTCATTTGTTGCATTTCAAATGTGCGGATTGAACCATTCAATACGCATTGTCCATCTCATATAATGCGAGACCATACAGATAAGAAACTTGCCGACATGGATTAGTGGCTTGATCGATGCATTAACACATCTCTAGTAGTATATTGCCGCATAGAAAATTGTTACTTCATAAGCACCATATTATGATCTGATTTAAATTAAAAGTAAAATTACCATTAAAATTACTAGAATTTCTAAAATTCACAAAAAATCACACACTCAATTAAATTTTTCATAATAGCTATATGGAACTTGAGATAGGAAAAATTTCACTTAAAAATAAAATCAAGTATAATGTTTAAGGTATACATAATACTCGCATTTTGAGTGTTTATTGATTTTTCCACATTACTCTCTAAATACTTAACTATTTGAGCTTAAATTTGGCAGAGTAAAACTAAGGAATGTTTCTCAAATGGCCTAATTTTCTTAGGCACATTTAATTACTCCATTTCTCTGATTGAATTTTCAAATATATTAGTCATAATTTGACCAAATATTTTGAAATTCATGGTGATCAATCCATAGAGAATTTAGCTTTACTTCTTTGTGTTTTGTTAGCTTAGTGTCCAAGGGTTAGATGGCCATTAATTTTAATCCAATCCATTATCTAAATAGCCTAAAATAATTTCCAAAAATATAGTTTATATTTACATAAGAAATTGATTAAAACTCCTAGGAGGACTTTAATGACTCTAAATTCTTTGGGTTTGAACCTTAGGTTTTCATTAACATAGGGTTCAAATTTCAGGTAGTTTAGAGGTCATTTGGTCTATCAATTAGTTAACTCTAATTAACCATACATGAATGACCAGTGTTTCAATCCAAGATCCCAAGCTTGTGATTTTGATGATAACAAATATTATTGATCAAACTTTCATTTCTCCTAGCATTAACAATAAATATTTATTTCTATGTGTACTAATAATTCAGATACATCATACACTATTCAAGATCATTCTAGGCTCAAGATTGTGTAGAATAGGATGTGTTCAAAGAGTCTATACTTTTGATTTCTTTAACTTTATATTTTAGTCTAAGCCAGGTAATGGTGTATGCTAATTTGGTGATTGTGCATACACACACTAGGAAGTGAGAAAATGAAATTTAAAATTTTTTGAACTAATCATACCATACGTTCCAAATCATCCTATATGATATATTAAAATAACTAATCATGTAATTAATACCTTTAAATAAATTGTATTATACAAACATGATTGTACCATACGATTGGTTTAATATGAAAACCATATTTGCGAACAAAATTTAATTAGGTAATTTTATTTTTTTATTTTGTATTATTCATACTATAAGATTCATTATATACTATACAAAATTTGAAAAGTTACTTAGAATTAATCATCATGATTAGTTAATCAAATCAATGTTTAATTAATATGGAAGATCGTACCATATGATGTGAATCGTAAAGTACCAGAAAAGTGGTGGGATCAGGTATGATTGACAATTTTAAAATTTTTATCATTGAGAATGTTTTGCCAATAGACAGTTTGAAATACAACCTACTTGAAAGTAGTCAATTATGCAATAACGTATTTGATATCAAATTTTTATCTACTAAATATTTGATTAGTTTAAATGATAAACTTATTTTAGAAGAAAAAATAATTAATAATGTTTACATGTTTGATTTAAATTATGTTGAATATTCAAATTTCTAATATTTGAAATTTATTGCTGATGAATCCTGGCTATGGCATAGGAGACTATGTCATGCAAGCATGAACACACTTAGGAAGATCACTGAAAAAGAGGAATACCTAAGTTAGAATTCTTTAAGGACCACCTTTATAATGTCTTCTAACTAGGAAAATAATTCAAATAATCATTTCATTCCATTAAGGACATCATCACCTCTAGGACACTAGAAATCCTTCATATAGACTTATTTTGACTAGTTAGTATAGCCAACCTAGATGGGAAGACCTTCTAGTATTTTATTAAGAATGATTACTCTAAATTTATATGGGGTAGATTTTTATCTCATAAGAGTTAATCATTTGAGGAATTTAGAACATTATTCATAAGGATTCAAAAGAAATTAGGATGTGAAGTATCTACTATTCATAGTGATCACAATGGAGAATCTAAAAATGTTATGTTTGAATCATTTAGTAAGGAGTTAGGAATAGAGCATAACATTTTTACCTTTAGAATCCCTCAACTAAATGGATAGCTAAAAAAAAGAGTAGAACCTTAATAGAAGTTTCTAGAGCTATGTTAGCTAAATATTCTATCCCTAGGTTTTTTTGGGTAGAAGTAATAAATATTGATTGTTTTGTTTTTAATAGGATTAATGCCAGATCCAAACTCAATAAGACACCTTGTGAGCTTCTTAAGAATATGACACCTGATCGTTCTCATTTACATGTGTTTGGGTGTAGATTATTTATGCTCAATAATAAAAAATCTCCTCCAGAAAAATTTGACGTTAAATTTGATAAAGGTGTTTTCTTAGCTTATTCTTTTATAGGTAAAGCCTATAAAATTTTCAATAAGAGATCCCTAGTGATTGAGGAGACCACCCATGTAGTATTTGATGAATCTGATATATTTGTTGAGCCAAGGTTATAAGAGGAAGAAGAGATATATGCTACCAAAGAAATCGAATATATTGACCTAAAAAATAGAGTGAAGTCTAAGGTTCCATTGACTAGAGATTAGAGATATTCAAGTAGTCATCCTAGGGAACTTTTCGTAGTAGATCCATCTGTAAGAGTTAGGACTAGGCATGCACATAGGAAGGAGGTTAGTCATTATGTATTCATCCATATGTTAGACCCACTAATATAGTTCAAGTCCTATCGATGAATTATGGATCCTAGCTCTATTCAAGATGAATTGAGTCAATTAATTAGAAATGATATTTGGGAATTAGCTTGTAGACCTAAGGGCTAGAGTATTGTAGAAACCAACTGGTTATTCAATAATAAGAAGAATGCCTATGGAGTTGTGATTAATAATATGGCTAGATCAGTGGTTAAGGGATACAATAAAAAAGAAGGCATTGATTTTGAAGAAACCTTTTCCCCTGTAGCTAAGTTAGAAGCCATTAGAGTGGTGTTAGCCTTATTTTGTTTAAAGGTTTCAAGCTATATCAAATGGTTGTAAAGAGTTGGTTTTTAAATGGGGTTATCAAGGAAGATGTGAAGAATAACCCCTTGGATTTGAAAATTCAACTTTTCACAACCATGTTTATAAATTAAAAAAGGCTTTTATATGGCTTGATGCAAGCTCGTAGGACTTAGATTTAGAGGCTTAACACATTTCTGTAGGATACATCATTTGTTAAGGGGTAGTGTAGCTACCTCCCTATTTCTAAAAAAAATAGGGGATGATTTACTCATTGTTTAAATTTATGTTGATGATATACTTTTTAGATAAATAAATAAAAATCATTTTGATGAATTTTCAAAAATAATAAATGTGATATTTGAGATGAGTATGATGGGATAGCTTACTTCTTTTCTTAGATTTAGTATAAAAAAATAGATGATGGAACTTTTCTTAAACAAAGCAAATATATAAAGGATATTCTAAAGAAATGTAAGATAGAGAATGCAAAGGATATAAATACATCCACGAGCTTTATCATTCAATTAGACAAGGATTCAAATGGAAATCAGTAGATTATAAGAAGTATTAGGAGATTATAGGATTGCTTATGTATTTGATTTCTAGCATATTTGATATAATGTTTAGTCAATGTTTTTGTGCTAGATTTCAAGTTGATCCCAAGGAATCCCACGTGATTGTAATTAAGAGAACTCTTAGATACCTTTTGGGCACCCAAAAATTACATATTTGGTATCCTAAACATAGCTTTTCCTTCAAATCATGAGATATTCAAACTCAGACTTTGTAGGGTGCAAGATATATAGAAAAGCACCTTAGGAACCTTCAAATTCATAGGAAAATCTTTAGTTTCTTAGTCCAGTAAGAAGCGAAATTTTGCATCCCTATCCACTTTGAAGTGGAATACATAGTTGTAGGAAGCTATGCTGCCTAAGTCTTATGGCTAAAATAACATATCCTAGAGCATAGACTATCTAAAGGAACCATTCCTATCTTATCTTACAATATTAGTGCCTTTTATTTTTCTAAAAATCCATATATACACTCTCACACTAAGTATAGTGATAATAGACATCATTTCATTAGAGATCATGTTGCATAGGGTGATATAGAACTTCAGCATGTAGTCCCTAAAAATTAATTGGCAGACAATTTCTCCAAAGCCCTAAACTATGACACCTTTAGTATCATGAAGACTAGATTAGGTGTCATTAATATTTATTCTTGACACATGACCAAACTGAAATCAACATCATGTAAGATTTGTTGGTTTAGTGTGTTTTCCATTGTTTTTAGTTTTTTATATTTATTTTTATTCTATATTTTTGGTTTTGCTAATTAGGAAAGTTCCCTTATCATCACACATTACTCTTCAAAAGAAAAAAAGGGAAAATAAAATATTACACACATCATACCATATGAACCTTATTCATATAGTATGATATTCCTTTATAATATATGAACAACATTCGTATTGTATGATCTCTACAGGTTTCTACATCCTCACCAATCATGAAATTAATGGCCCCAATCTGACCAATAATTGCATATCATGTTGTATGACCATCACTTTGTACAGGATGATCCACATGTCAACAACCATTTGAGGAATTCAAATTGACCAGTAGGATAATAATTGTACTATCTTATCGTCCATACACATATTCATACAGGATGATTCATTAATCAAAAAACCATCTAACTGCCTCAGAACTACAACTTTTTTTAGGATCATCCAATAAGATTGTGATCATACTATATGATTTGACCAATTTTTCTAACAGATCATATAGAAGAACTAAAATCCTATGTTCGACCAATATTTACCGCGATTGAACTGTATGATTCTATAAATTTGAAGGAAATCTAAGGATTTCATTCACTCAATTTCAATTTCCTTTCATTTCCTTCTATTATAATCCTTATTCTTCTAAATGTCTAGAGGTAGTAAGTGAGCATGTCTCCTTCGGGGGAGTTCCTCTCGTCATCCTGTGGATGACATGTTTCAAAATGTGGAAGATAGTGATATATATCATCATTTTAAACTTCTCATGTAACACCCTCCCATCTCCTATACGATCTTTCCCTCAATTATCTGGTTATTAATCAGTTTTCTTCCACTACCCTCCACTTTCTCCTAACCCTAATTTTTTCTTTGAATACAGAACTCCTCTTTGAGTTCTTTGCTAGTCTTAGGGTGAATGAATAATATTCTATAATTTCTTCATATGTTTATAAGATACATGCATAAATCACTTAAGAAAACTTATCCAAATATAATCACCTATCTACTGAAGGGCCTAAACCTCACTTTCTCTAATTTATGGGTGACTATGATTGGACATTTGTCAACCTCACCATTAAGGATCAGCCCTTGAATCAATGCTAACCAGTATTCCAATCCTTAAACCAAAATGCCTGAGTCATCTAGTGCATCATGGGATCATCAATCCTTATAGAACCTAGGGATAGGGTCAATAATACTCCACTCCTATCTCGATTGTATATTTCATTATGTAAGGCACACCTATTTTGTAATCTCACAGCTATTTATTGGCCTTCTTCCAAACAAAAGAAAAGTATTTCTTTAGGACATCTAGTAGCCTATATACTTGACCAAAAATATCAACTTATCTATCTTAGCACTATTTCTACAACGACAACACATTTCATATTCTTTTTTCTAACACTAGAGGGATGATCTAGCAGAGGTACCCTATTTTAATGAGTGGGGAGTAGCACCTCCACCACCAGCACTAACTACAATAACTGCTCACAAGTTTCACAACCATGAATCGATTGTCGAATAATAAGATGTTTGGCATTGAATTCAGCCCAATAGTATTGGGAGTCAACTCAGCAATGGTCATGAATTCATTAACAATGTAAGTTATATTAGCAACATCAACAGCTCTAATAGTACTATCATCAATAATAAGATTTGATATAGTTGCACAACAGGTAGTACCATCAACAATATGAGAAAATTTGTGCTTGGTTTTGTGAATAATTTTCTTCCCTTCACCAATTCTTCCATCCGCCTCCACCATCACCTAATCATGGACCCTCTTACTTTTAGTTGTGTATTCAATTTTATAGTTTCTTTTCTATTTATTTTATTTTAGTATTTCTATGTTGTACTCATATTTTTTTTTTCATTCTATTTTGTTGATCCTCCTTTTTTTGTGATGTCAAAATGAGGTGTAGTGTTTAGTTGTTGCGCATTCTTCTTCTATTTAGTTTTGTATTTTTTTATGGTTTTTATAAGTTTATGTTTCTTTTTCATTTATTTTGTAGTGTTTATTTTATTAAAAAAATTATGTGCTTTATTCCTCTATTTTTAAAATACTTCACCTAGAAAGGGGGAAGTTAGTAGAAATTATAATTAACTTTCTTTTCAACCAACAATTTTTTTCATGATAAAATGGGGAGATTATTACTATATGGGATCCCAAGCTTGTAATTTTGATAATTAAAAAAAATTATTGATTGAATTTTATTTCTTCTACCATTTGGATTATATTTTAATTTATTTGTGTACAAAAACTTTACGTACATCATACACTTTTTAAGATCATAATAGACTCAAGATTTGGTAAAATAGGATATGTTAAAATAGTCTATACTCTTGATTTCTTTAATTTTATATTTTTTGAAGCTAAGCCATGTAAGGGTGCATGTTGATTTGGTAATAATGCACACACACTAACGAGTGAGAAAATAAATTTTAAAATTTTTTGAACTAAACATTTAGTGCAATACCCAAACAGGAGGACTCTGGGGAGTGAACGTAGGTTATTGTTTGATCGATGCACTATGAAATTTTGAATTTTTGTTCTCTATTTTTCCTTACGCATTTAATTTTTGTAATTAAAATTTTTGCAATTTATTCTCTTGAAAATCCAGGATGTGAACATTGTGATTATTTGGATTAATTTAGCAAAAAAAGAAAAAAAATATACATCTTTTAAAGTTCAAAACAAAAAACTTTAGTACAATGACTAGCTTTTAAATTCTTAGATTTCTATTTAAATTTGAAATAATGAATTTTGTAATCAAGTTAAGAAAAATTATTCTATATAAGAAAAGTGTAAAAAATAGCAATTCACCCTCCTCTTGGTGTGTCTTGGGGAGCTCAACGAGATTTAACACCCTCTATTGAACTGTGACCTTGGACCTTCAATAATTCATTATAAATTCAAATTTAATCTTAAAAATTTAAATTAAACCTAAATCAACCATAAATTCAATAAAATTTCTAATATAATTCAATTCCATTTTATAAATAATCAAAATAAAAATATATTTACAATTAAATAAATCTTAATAAATAAATAAATTAAATTCAAAATAAATGTCAAATGGGTCCAAACACTTTGAATCATCATTTTAGGTCAATTATGCCCTGTGGTGATGATTTCAACTTTTTTTAAGTTCATTTGGTATAAAAATTAAAATCAAACAAAAATCCTTAATTAATTAAATTCTAAATATGTTTTTTTTTTGTAAAATCATAATGAAATAAATAAAAATTCTAAAAAAAACAAATTAAAATACATTTAACTTAAAGTAAAATCCATAATTTTATTAAAAGCATAAATCTCTAGAATTTCAAATAAAATGTAAAGCTCAAACTTTGGTCAATAAAACTCATAATGAATAAAAGAATAAATAAAAAAGTAAAAATAATAATTTTAAAAATGAATAAAAGTAAAATGAAATCTATAAAAATAAAATAATTAAATAAATAAAAATTAAATTAATTAAAAAATCAATTAAATATATCCATTTTAAAAATATAAAAGAAAAAAAATAAAATAATAATAAATTTTGTTTGAAATATAATAGAAATAATTCAAAAGAAGAAATTGTCTTAGAATAATAAATTAAAAAATTTTGATTAAATGGAATAAAATTTAAATAACAAATCAAATCCAACTTAAATCCAATAAATTGAATTAAAAATATTAAATAAATATATTTGTTTTGAATAAACAACTTTAGTAAATGAATTCTTTATGTGCTTATTTTATGTTTTAGGAGGGTGGAAATGCGTTTGATTTGAAAATCCTATGATTTGACATTTTATAACTTCCAATTTATTAGAGGTTATTAATTAAAAATATACTTTAAAAATAAATCATTAGATAAAATGTAAATAAAATGAAATGACATTATGCAATCACTTTATCCTATTTGGGGGAGTGAATAAATTATAATTATGGGCCTTAATATTTTTTATCAAAGCTTTCTACACCTTGGATTCATTAATTAATGAGATTCTTTAAATTTTAAAATTAAAAAAATATAAACAAAATAAAATATTCTTAAAAGCTTAATTATAAAATGTTAAAACATTAAAACTTAAATTCATTTTCAATATCCTCTGATCTAAAACTAATTGAAATAAAATGATAGAAAACTCTAAAAAAAATTAAACCTATGATATATCCAAAACACACATCCTATATACTAATTTTAGATGATTT